>NC_142103.1:106553157-106845657 GCF_054644295.1 Miniopterus natalensis | reverse complement strand
CAGGTTAGGCTGCTGGTCACCAGTGGGTCGTGTCATAGTGTCACTGGAAAGGGAACCTGGCCCTTGACGGGTCTGCCCAGGGCCAGCAGGTGTAGTGCGTGGGTTCTAGACTTCGTGCAGGAAAGATTTCACAACGTGAGTCCAGGTGAATTTTAGGGGATATTTATTAAATCCGGGGACAGTGAACCAAGGACGGGCTTAGGGCGGGAGCAGTAGCAGGAGAGGGGCTGGGTGGGGAAATGAGCGTGGGCTGGGCTGCTCGTGTTCCCTGAGAAGTCGGAGAAAAGGGGTCTCAGGGGAGGTTCAGGGGGTTATCCCAGGGCAAGCTGCCACTGCCCATTGCACCCTGGTTGCAAGCCTCGTGGGGTCCCTTAGAGTTTAGGGGATGCCAGCCTGTGAGGGAATATGTGGGGGAGGCAGGGGCGTGCTCCTGGGAGGGAGAGCACGTGCTTGGACCTTCATTTTGAGGGTTTTAAAGGCTGGGCCTTTAGGGCAGGATCTCAATAGAATATTCACCAGCTTTATGCTGATGCACCCAAATGAGATTTATTCCTTCCATCTGTCCTTGGGTGTGGTTGGCGAGCGGCACTGATTGGATTTCCACTGTCTGTGTACCTGAGGAGAGCAATTTAACCTACCTACCCTCTGGTTGGGGAGGGGAAATGCAAACCATTTACTCTCAGGTGTCCCTGGTTGAGGGAAGACAAGATTTACTAGGTGGCTGCAGACTGCTGTTTAACTGTCTGTCTCAGTCTCCCTATGCCACGTGTCCCTGAATTCTCCTAGGTTCTTGCTATCCTATAACAGGTGGGCAGCTGAGTTGTGTCCCCATAAGACAACAGCTGGCCCCAAGGCCACCTGCAGCCCATAGCTCAGAGGCAGGGGTGCCTGCAACACAGGGGAGAGAGAATTGTACCCCAAATGCCCCAGCACTCCGACCCCACCCCACCCACGTGCACCCCTGGGTTCTGCCCACTCTTGGCCAGCATGGGGACATGCAGGGCACAGGGCACTTTGCTGACTCACTGACGCACCCACCAAGTCAGAGAGAGGAGACAGGGAGGGGGGAGGGCGAGGGACCCACCCTGCTGGGCTCCCAGAAACCTCAGGTCAGTGACAGGTGACAGGGCTGGGCGAGTCCACAGGACCGGACGTGCCCTGGACGTCCACTTCTCCACTCAGGCAACACACCCTGGTTGGGTCTGGGACAAGGGCCACTCAAGGCTAAGAGGCCGGACACTTCAGAAAGGACTCAGCCACTTGCTGGAGCTCTGCTGGGAAATCCTGGGCAGGGCTGGATATGATGCAACCAGACCTGGGATGGGACAGAAGCCAGGCTGTGCTCCGGGGGCCCAGAGTGACCAAGAATGCACAGGGATCAGAGCGCTCGGATAATGAGGTCATGGCCTGACCTCTGACTGCTGACCTGGGGCCACACTCAGGACATCATCCCATCCCCATCCTGTGACTGCTGGGCCCCACAGCAACGGTCAGGGCCTCCTGACGTCCCCACCGGGTCTCGCCACCACAGGCTGGAGGCTGGGAGGGCCGAGGACCCCCCTTCCTGCCGGGCAGTGCTGTCCCCACAGTGGGGTCCTGTTCTGGACTCAGGGGTGGCAGCTGTGTCCGGGGCCACGGGGCTGTGCTGGGACCTGGCTCCTCCCCCCCTCCTCCCAGGATTGGGTGTTTCCCGCATCCAATCAGGGCTGAAGGGAGTGTTTTCCCGAAGTGCCCGAGTCTCCAGGGCAGAGGAGAGGGAGCTGGAGCCCAGCCGGGAACTTTGCTGGAGGGACTGCGGCTGGAGGAGGTGAGTGCCGCTCTCCTTCGGGATTGAGTCCCCGAGGGGAGCCGGGCGGGCAGGCGGGCAGGGGTGGCAGACGGGCAGGAGGTGCTCCCCGCATGGTCCCCACCTCCTGACCCTCAGGCTCTGACCCCCACCCGGACCCAGAGGGATGGGGCAGAGGGAACCGGGTCCAGGGCTGAACCTCCTGGGTTCAGAACTGCTGGGCCAGGGACCCGGGGCTGGGACAAGCCCAGCTGGGCTCCCGGGCGACTGAGCACAGCGAGCAGGGTAAGGACTCAATGCCCCGAGGTCCCCTGTCCTGACACTGCTGGCAGGGCCTCCGTGGTGAGTGTTCGGGGAGCCTGGTGAGGACCACGGCAGGAATGCCGCGGGTCTGGCGGCCGTGGGCTCGTCTGCCTGTTTGCTCACCTGCGAGCTATTTCCTGAGTGTCTCCACGTGCCAATCACTGCCTGCATGAGCGGTTCGGTCACAGGTGGAGGCTCGGGTGTCTCAACAGCCAGGGCAGGGCAGCCTGGGAACCTGGCCTCGCCCTGCAGCATCTGTGAAACCCAGGGGTCCCCGAGTCCCATGCTGACGGGGAACCCCAAGGGACTTTGGCATGAGAGGGACCTAGAGGGGGGCAGGTCCCCGTAGACCACTGTGGGGCGTGCTCACCTGTGAGGCTGGGCAGTAACATGCTCACCTCTTATCCTGAGAATAAATTAACTTGTGCTCAGCAGGCAGAAGTCAGACGCTCAGAGGTGGCAGCTGCAGCCTTAACTTAGGGACCCCTGAGATCTCCTCCCGCTCTGCCCTCCTGGCATTCAGTTCTGGGGGCGCGCAGGGTCAGTCTGGGAACCTGACACAGGCAGGTTTCCTGCATCAAACCCCAACACGTGGGGCAGACCTCCACGGGGGCCAAGGGTGCTGACCTGGGTTCCCCCGGCTCTGCCACCCCCAGGATTGAAGACCTCACAACTCAGACCCACGGACTCACCGCTGAGCCCCTTCTCTTATCCAGGCGGTTGGTATGACCCAAGGGTAGGGGGCCCCTGGAGAGTGAACATGTGCCCCAGCCACCCTGGGGAACTGGCTTTGGGACTCCTAGGTCACTCTGTCTCTGTCTCCCCGTCTGTCTCTCTCCCTCTCTGTCCCACTGTCTCTCTATCTCTATTTCTGTATTTCTGTGTCTTTCTTACATCTGCCTGTCTCTGCCTCTCCTCCCTGTCTCTGTCCCTGTCTCTCTGTCCCTTTCTTTGTCTCTCTCTGTCTCTGTTTCTGCCCCTCTTGGCCTCTCTCTCTCTCTCAGAAGCTACTCCCCACTCTCCCCTACACTCAACTTCCCAAACTGCCCCTGGAAGGAAGTCTGTTTTTCCCTCAAAGCCACGGCCCCTGTGCACCTGAGTCTAACTGCACGACCTCGTGTCCTGTCCTTCCTCAGGTGGCTCTGGCTCACCTCTGATGGGCGGGCAGGTGAGCGCGTCGGGCAGCTTCCCAAGCCTGCCCTGCACCAGGAACCCAAATGCAGACTGGATGTCGGCGCTGTGCCCCCGGCTCTGGGACATGCCCCTGCACCACCTGTCCATCCCAGGTGAGGGCCTGTGTGTCCTCGGGGGGCACCGGGCTGCAGGATGGGTCCTGAGGGTGGGGAAACTCCAAGAACCGCACACGTGTACACTCATGCACACGCACACATGCATGCACACACATGCACATACATGCACATACGTGCGCATGGGCACACACGAGTGTCTGCTTCATCTCACTCGTATGCCCGGCCCGCAGGGTGCATGGTGAACCTCAGGAAACCATGGCTTCAGGGGGAGAAGTGATGTAGGGGATGTGAGGATGCTGCCTTCCCTGAGCTTGTCCCTGTGTCAGCCTGTCCCTCTGTCAGTGTGTCCCTCCTCTGCGGGAACCCCTGGGATTTCAGGCTCCTCATCTCTGGGTCCCAGGTGTGCCAAGCATCTCCGGCACTTGGCACCTGGAGGGCCCAAAGTTTCGTCGACCTACGAGGGGGCTCGCTATGCAGTTCGGGGACTCTCTCATCCAACTGAAGAATCTTTGTCTCGAGCCTATTTTACTGCAGAAAAGGGCTGCATGCAAAGGTGCTGAACAGATGTCTGGGTGCGGGTGGGGCCCCCGGTGACCAGAGCAGGTGGGCAGCTGCAGGGTGAGGCGCCAGTGCCCAGGACATTGGAGAGATGGCCGCCCAGGCATGTGGGGTGTGCACCAGCGTCCCCGCCCGCCACACCTGCACCGTTAACTTTCAGGAGTTGTCCTCTCAGCTGAGGTGACGCGCACACACGGGCACGTCCAGGGGGGTGTGCGGTGACAGCTGTCCCTCACATGCAAACAGCGCAGTGGACAGTCGGGACGCAGCATCCGGCCCCACGTTTACTGGTTTGGAAAAGGCTGAGTGTTAGTCATAGCAGGTAAAAAATTCCAGTTTGATCATGTTATTATTTTTTTTTTCTTTAGTTTTTTTAATCTTCACCTAAGGAGTGAAGGTACTTTTTCCATTGGCGGGGGGGGGGGGGAGAGAAAGAAAGAAAGAGAGGAGAGAGACACTGATGGGCTGGCTCCCACAGGTGCCCCGACCTGAGCCGGATGGAACCTGCGACCCTCTGTGCGCTCTAACCACTGAATGCACCGGCCAGGGCGAGCACATGATTGTTTAAAATATATACAAATGTATCAATATAAATGGGTTATCCCCATATACAGGGTGGGCAAAAGTAGGTTTACAGTTGTTCGTATGGAAAATAATACAATAATTAATAATACTAGAATAAACTGTCTTTCCCGTACTCACAACGGCAAACCTACCTTTGCCTCACCCTGTACATGTGTATCCATATATATTATACATAAAATATACCATGTAAATATATAAATGTAAAACAAATACAAACATAGAATTTTAATTTTTCCATCTATCTTATGTTCTCATTTCTATGCAGTTAAGATGTATTGGTTATGGGAGTTTCCAGTGGCCACTATAACAAAATACCACAAATCGGATTTCTTAAAACAAAGAAATTCATCTTCTCTCCATCCTGGATGCCAGACGTTTGAGATCCGGGGGTCCCAGGGCTGAGCTCCCTCCGGAGGCCCCAGGGAGGGTCCTTCCTGCCTCTCCCAGCTCCTGGGGCTCCAGGCGTCCCCCGGGCTGGTGGCCGCCTCCCTCCTGTCTCCGCCTTGATCTCCCCAGGCTTCTCCTCTGTGTCTGTGTCTTGTCTTCTGCCTCTTACAAGGACCCTGTCCTTGGGCGTTGGGCCCCCCTGACCCAGGACGACCTCATCTCAGGGCCTTCACTAATCCCGTCTGCAAAGACCTATTTCCAGATAAAGCCCGATCAGCAGGCTCTGTGAGGACGTGAATTTGGGGGGCACCATCCACCCTGCGTGTGTGTGTTCTGGGCATGTTCTCCAAGGGTTTTCCACGTGTTCTCCGCACGTTCCCTGTCAGAGCTCCGCGTGCAGCTCCACGCACAGCTGAGGGGGCACTGAGGTGGCATGTCCGTGGTTTGATTCCAGGCAGCCACGACACCATGACCTACGGCCTGAACCGGAAATCCCCCATTTCCCACACCCAGTCCCGGCTGCTGCTGCTGCTGGCCAAGGTCCTGCCGTGTGTTACCCAGCCCGCGGTGCTCAAGTGGTCCGTCACCCAGGTAAGCATCTTCGGGCTTGGGGGCTGGTTCCGGCGTCACCCTAACCCTCCTGGGCCGGCGCCCTAACCCTTTGGGGGAAAAGAATTAAAAACAAAGCTCCTGCCAACCCAGAGCCCTCCGCACTGGGGTCAGAGACCAAGAACACAGGTTACTGCAGGATCAGCTCCAAACCGGAATGAGAGGCCCATGCAGGCAGCTGCCCAGGGGTCGCAGAGCAGGAGGTGTGTGGCCTCCCGGGCATCTGAGCGGACACTCCCGGTCCCCCGGGGCCGGGTCTCATTGTCCCCAGGTGTGTGTGAGCCTGGGGCCAGGCCTTCCTCCCAGGGGGCGCCTTCCTCCCTCAGGGTCAGGCTCCCCGGCCTGCGGGAGACACCGAGCTGTGGGGGCCGGCCAGAGGCACGGTCGAGGGACATACACCCGGAAAAGGAAAGAGCCTCCCTTACATGTTTCTCAAGTAAATGCTCCGAGAGAGGGAGCGAGGGGGCGACTCCTCCCTTATTTTTGACAGACAATTAAGCCTGTCCTTTTTATTATTATTATCGATGTCAGAGAGAGGAAGGGAGAGGGAGAGAGAAACATCAATGCTGAGAGCCATGGATCAGCTGCCTCCTGCACGCCAAACCCACAACCCGGGTCTGTGCCCTGACCAGGAATCGAACCCTGACCTCCTGGTGCCCGGGCCAGGCCGTCCTTCCTTTCTTTCTGCCCCATTGCTCTGTCGCGCACAGCCCTCCCTTGTTGAGCCAGGGGACCAGGGGTCCTTGTGGGAGCTGAAGAGGAGGGGCCTCCCGAGTTGCTCACGGTGGCCCAGGCTGTGGGTGGGGGCATCCAGGTGGCTTTGGTCCAGGCCTGGGGTGCAGGTGGTGGCAGGTGATGGCAGGTGGTGGCACCAATGTCTGGCCCACCAGGGGACACCCACCCCAGCTCTCTCTACTCTGCTGTGGGCCAGGCCCAGCAAGGTTTGGGGCTCCCTCCCGATGCGTTGCCGGGAAACCAGCGCCCCGCCCCATCCCGGGGCTGGGTCCCAGGTAATTGCTTTTCTGGGAGTTTCCAACGCTCCCTGCAGGGGCCCACATGCGAGTGAAAGTGGGGAAACCACATTCCCAACTCCTGGTACAGGATCGGACAGAACTCCGAACAGTCACGGGGTGCAGCCTTGCTGGAGGGGTGTTGGGGGGGCACTGCTGAAAAAGCTGAAAGCCTGTGGGGAATCGCAGAGGAAATAACCTCGGGTTGTACTTATGCATCCAGGTGCCGGGCGATGGTTCAGTCTGCCCAGGTGCATGGCAACCTGGGAGGTTCTGCGACCCCTGAAAGTGATTTTTCTGAGGTACCTGCTGTGCCCAGAAGCTGATTAACATGTAACGTTTGCCGGAGGCAGGCCACGGGAGGGAGGGCGTCGCTGTGGCTTTGTAACACAAACGGCTGGGGGACACGAGGGATCCTGCCTGTTAGGGGGTCCTCTGGCAGCGGGGGGTCCTGCCCCCAGATCTAAGCAGGGTCAGCCCTGGGCTCCGGATCCCAGGCAGATTTCACTGTCCCCTGGACGGGAGGGACACTCCGACCCTTGGATGCACCTGCAGTTGCTGATTTGCCCTCACAGGGTGCCTGTGGCTCTGGGACTTAGGGCGGCCCATGGGTGATGCTTGCCAGGCCCTCCCCCCCACACTAGGCCTCGCCCGGCACAGCTGCTCCGCCCTGCACCCAGTAGGTCAGTTTCCCAGCTCCCAGCAGGGCCCTGCAGGGCGTAGAAACTGTGCCCTTGGTCTCTCCACCTTTGTGTTGTGTCGAGGCCCCAGCCCCTGGTTATCACTTGCCTTTTCCATTCCTTTCCACAGGGCGCAGAGCAGCATGTTTACTTTTTGTGTGAATGAGGCTTCCTTCCCTTGTTACTCGGATAGAGGGACAGTGCCGCCCTGCCTCCCGTTTCCCACCTCTGCACCAATTTACCTTTTCCATCACAGCCCCACACTCTCCCTGTCGGATCCGTTTCGCTGTCCCCACCGTGACTCGGGGGGATTGGGGACCCTTGTTCCCCTTCTGTCTCGATTCCTCGTTGCCTTTCCTACAGCTATTTGTGAGATGTTTGTGGGTGAACAGTGCCCGTTGCGGTTGACCTTCCTGGGCATGTTCTGATCTCCGAGGGTCCAGGAGGGGTGCCCTGGGCCCCACCCTGGGTGGCTGCGGCCCACAGCAGGGGACTGGGGCCTCCCAGTGACTGCCTGGGAGGAGATGAGACTGGAGATGCCCGAGTCCAGGGTGAGGGCCAAGGGCACATGGATGGCAGGGGCCAGCCCAGTGGCTCCACAGGATGGGGCCCCCACCCCAGGTTCGACCTGTGGCTCCCCAGCCGGTGGGCGGGTCCCCACGCTATGACGTGACATGGGGTGATAGCGCACCGCTGAGCAAGGCAGTGCGGAGCCCAGGTGGGAGCTGCCGGCACCCGGGCAGACGACCCACCTTGGCCTGCAGGTGCTGAATGTCACGGAGCAGCTGGACACGGGGGTACGGTACCTGGACCTGCGGATCGCCCACATGCCCGAGGGCTCAGAGAAGAACCTGCACTTTGTTCACATGCTGTACACGACCCTGCTGGTGGAGGTGAGGGGGCCGGGGGTGGGGACCATCCTGCTGGGGGGGGGGCAGGCACGGCCCAGGAGGCTTCCAGCCGCGACGGGCACAGTGGTCCAGCCCTCACTGGGGCGGCTGGGTTCTGCGCGGGAGGGCAGCCGGGTGCTTTCTGTGTTTGCTTGTTTGGAACCTGACCCCTGTGTCCAGTGAGTGTGGCTGGGAGCGTCCTTGACTCCGGCCTGTGTCAAGGCTGTGCCCTCCTGTCCCTGCCCAGGACACGCTCACGGAGATCTCCGAGTGGCTGGAGAACCACCCCCGGGAGGTGGTCATCCTGGCCTGCAGGAACTTCGAGGGGATGACCGAGGACCTGCACGAGTACCTGGTCACCTGCATCAAGAACATCTTTGGGGACATGCTGTGTCCGCGAGGGGTGAGATGGGCAGGGCCTCCCCACAGGTCTCCTGGGAAGGTGAGGGTGAGATTAGAGCACAGACTCCCTCGGCTCACGGGGTCCCCCATATGGACATGATGCTGAGATGATCCTGGTGCCCACGTCCTATGAGCACGTGGTTTCTCTCAGTGCCCCCGAGGCTGCCACAGCAGCCGACACAGACTGGGAGCCTCAGGACCGTCAGGACGTGTTCTCTCCCCACCCTGGGGCTGGAATCTGAGACCCAGGTGTGGGCAGGGCTGGTGCCTCCTGAGGCCCCTCTCCTTGGCCTGTAGACGCCGTCTCCTGCGTGTCCTCACACGGTCATCCCTCTGTGTGTGTCTGTGTCCTAATCTCTTCTTATAAGGACCCCAGTCCTGTGGGATCAAGGCCACCCTAGTCACCTCATTTGACCTTAATCGCCCCTCTATGACCCATCTCCAAAGGCAACCCCATTCTGAGGTCCTGGGGGTCAGGGCTTTCACATGAGAATTTTGGGGACACAGTTCAGCCTGTGACCCCACCTGTGGTTTAATTAAGCAGATAACTCCCTCCATTGGCTGGTGGCCTCTGGCCTGTGCCCAACCTTCATGCCCAGTACCCTGAAGGGTTAAACCCACGACCATTTAGGTTGACTGACTAGACTCATGTCAACCCTCCATCTCTCCAGTCCCATCCTGTGGGGCCTCGGAAAGCACGTCCCCAACAGACTTGGGCTGAAGCAATGACCACAGTGCTGCCATGAGCCTGGGGACACCCAGTCACTCAGGTCCCCTGGAGGGCACCTGGGGGGGAAAGAGGCTGCCCTGGGGGTGCGCCAGCATCCTGAGTCTCAGTGGGGAAGTCACAGCGGGGGGATGAGGGAGGTGGGGACACGTCCATCCAAGGAGGGAGAGCAGACCGGCACTTTCACCTGTAACACCGACTCCTGGTGACCCTCCTTTTTGGTCAGTAACCAAGTGAGGTCGGGCTGCCCTGAAAGAAAGCGAGTGTCATGTCCTTGTGACAGTCCGGATGTAGGGGCCCCCCACTGCCATCACTGTCCTCTCAGACACCCGGATACCTCCTCCCAGTCTGTCCGTCCCCCTCTCACCTTCCCTGCAGGAGGTGCCGACACTGCGCCAGCTGTGGGCTCGGGGCCAGCAGGTGCTCCTGTCCTACGAGGACGAGTGCACCGTGGGCCGGCACCCGGAGCTGTGGCCGGGGATCCCCTACTGGTGGGGCGACCAGGTGAAGCCTGAGAAGCTGATCCACTACCTGGAGCGCATGAAGAGCTGCGGCCGCCCAGGTGGGTGCACGTCCCATGCGGGGAGGAGGGTCACATGCGTGCTTTGGGCATGATGTGAAGGGGATTTAGAGCAGCATGTGGTGTGTGCATCAACATGTACGTGTGTGTGCACATGTACACATGATAAGCACATGAGCATCCACGTGTCGTGCCTGTACATGTGTGTACCACAAATCCACATGCCATGTATGTGCATGTCAATACAAGCACACGTGTGCATGTGGACGTCATGTAGGCACACCTGTGTGCACATGCATGTGGGTTTGGTGCAGAAGGCCTGCTTGGTGGCATGTGAGCCCATGGCTCCAAGCAAGGAGCAGCGTGGGATTCCCATGTTTCCGTGGACCTCTGACATCGCCCACAGCCCTGCGGTTTCCCGGCGGGGTCTCCTCAACCCAGTGGCTCTCACTTTTGCAAGGAAATCAGCACTTTTGAGGCAAACGTGCTACACGGGCCCCCGGCTTATTCTGACAGTGTGGTTTTTGCTTCGGCGTCGCTGCCAGCTCGAAGAAGGGAATTTTTCTTGCTTATGGAGTCTGTGGTTTTGACGGTTTAGATCTGTGGTCAGGGGCGCATTGCTGTGTCCACGGCCACTTTGACCTCCTGGGTCCCAGTTCGTATCACAGACACCCCGATGAGTCTGGTGTGTGTGACACTTGATGGCCTATCTCACAATTCACACAGCTGCTCCCTCTGAGCCGATGTGAGTGTGCGTTTCAAACAGCAGGGCCAGCCGTGGGGGCCCGTCCATCACTGGTGACACATCTGTGAGCGCCCAGCCTTGTGCCCAACCCGGGTGCTCTTACCCTCTGGATCCCCTGGTCCCTGGTTCCCATGTGAGCAGCATCCCTGCCTTCATCCAGGTCCACACACTGACCTTTGCCTCATTCTCAGTTCGGCCGGTTTTTGCAGAAAGACTCTTGCTTTGGTGGCCGGTTCTGGTCTGTGTTGTTAATGGCTAGGTGGGTCTTCACAGGGGGTCTGGGGGGCAGGGTCCTGGCTCAGACCTGCCTGGACGTTGGACTTGACCAGGTCCCACTGTGTGGGTGGGGCCAGGCCTGTGAGAGGACCCAGGCTGGAAACCACCCAGAAGTCCACCCTCCCGTGAACGGACAGACGGGTGGTTCCAAGTGAGTGGGTGGACAGATGTCCATCCTACGTTGGGTCTAGCTCATGGGGACTAGGACGTGGACATCTTTGGGGACATTATTCTGTCTGCCGCTGTCCTTCAGGGTCATTTTCCCGCCGCACCCTCTGTGTGGGAGGGATGCCCGAGTTTCACCCCATTGCCAGTTCCCGTTTCTGAAGCAGGCCCCTCGGGGGAAGGGAGCGGGTGCCTAGGTTCAGTCACGGTCCCCGTCTCCCCGCTGCTGCAGGCGGGCTGTTTGTGGCCGGCATCAACCTCACGGAGAACCTGGAGTACATCCTCGCGCACCCGTCCGAGTCCCTCAAGAAGATGACGCTGCCCAACCTGCCGCACCTGAGCGAGTGGGTCCGTGAGCAGCGCCCGGGGCCGGGCCCCAGCTGCACCAACATCATCGCGGGCGACTTCATTGGCGCCGACACCTTCGTCAGCGACGTCATAAGACTCAACCGGAAGCTGCTTGGGTGCTGACCTCCCTCCGTCTCCGCACATGGGGGGCGCCAGGACTCACCCTTCCTCCCTCTTGGCTGCTTGGGCACGAAAGAATGGGGGGGGGCGTCGCGGGCAGCATCCCTCAGCCCCCTGGGAGCCCCTGGCTTCACTGGCCTCAGTGTCTCTGGTGAATTCAGTGACTATGCTGAAGATTAAACGACTACGGGGTCACGTCTTCAAGGAAGGAGTTACCTGGAATTGTGGGTTGTGTTCTCCAGGTTTGGACCTGCTGTCCGTGGTCACCCACGAGAAGTGCTCAGAGGTGTCCCCTCACCTGGGGGCTTCTGGAGCAGCCGAGTGGCACCCTGACGCTTCCAGGGGCTGCTGGAGGCCTCGGTGGGATCATGCCAGTGGGATGGGACTGAGCGCAATGGACTCTCCTGAGCAAAGGACGGGGGGCCCTGGCCGGCAGGCTCAGTGGTTAGAGCACCAGCCTGCACACCGAAGGGCCGCAGCTTCGGTTCCCAGTCAAGGGCACGTACCTGGGTTGCAGGTTCGGTCCCCAGCCCTGGTTGGGGGGCATGCGGGAGGCAACCAGTCGGTGTGTCTCCCTCACATCCATGTTTCGCTCGCTTCCAACCTCCCTTTCACTCTGTAAAAATCAATGGAAAAAATATCCTTAGGTGAGTATTCACCAAATAAAATATAAAATAAAATTAAATAAAATAAAAAACAGGGACTGTTTCTAATTCCAGAGAAACCAGGGCCTGTCCCTTCTTCCCCTCCACCCCGGCCGGCAGGCTTCCTGGGGTGGCTGCCGTTGCTGCTGTTTCTGGCTGTGAAGGTCGGAAGGAACCTAAGGGACCCTGGGAGTGTCCTGGTAGGACCAACGTGAACGTGTTGAGCACACTGCCCCCATTTCCCAGAGGCCGCCTTTGCATGTGCTTCATGCAGGTGAGCACACAGGTGTGGGCCGTGTCCTACGAGGTCGTCCTGCCAGCTGGGGCTGCCTCCATCCCCGACCTCACAGCTGTCCCTCCTCTGTGCACATCCACTGTCACGTGGCACCTCCAGTGAGGTCCCCAGGGCCCCCTCCTCCCGGGCACACGGCCAGGCAGGACCTTCACGCCTGGCGAGGGCCCGGAGTGGGGCTTCCCAGCCCCCAGGGGTGAAAATCAGGCAGCGAGCTCACAGCTAACCCTCCCCTTCCAGGGACAGTCCCATCTCCCATCTCTCTTGTCTATGAGGATCCGTTCACAGGGACAGTCCCATCTCCCGTCTCTGACTACGAGGCATCCGTTCACAGGGACAGCTATCATCGCTGTATTTTTTTTTTTAATCCTCACAGGATATTTTTTCCATTTCTTTTTTAGAGAAAGTGCAGGGAGGGCGGGGGAGACAGGAACTTCGGTGTGAGACACCGCAACAGGTTGCCTCCCGCATGCACCCTGACGTAGGAGTGGGGTGGAAGGAGTCGGAACCCAGGATCCTTCCTTTGGTGCCTGGGCTCACGCTCTAACCGCTGACCCACACTGGCCAGGGCAGCGACAGGGTCTCGTGCGGCTCCTGTTCGGGAACATCCCTCCTAAATGTGAGGGCGCCAGACACAAGGGCTTCTTAGGACGGTCTTGAAAATCACTGCTGAATCTGTGTTGGAATGTGTTCTCTTTGGGATTAAATGAGTCACTTCCCAAAAGGATGTCATTACTTAACAAGGGCCCCTGCGACCCATACATGGAGCCGGGGCCAGCCACGGGCCACCTCAGGTGTCCACTCTGCTGGGTCAGCCACCCACGGAGCTCTGTGCCGGGATTGCGGGCTCGATCTCCAGCATGGGGCGTGCAGGAGGCAGCTGATCGATGTTTCTCTCACTCTCCCTCTCTCTGAAATCAATGAAAATGTATTTAAACAATTGACTTGTACCTCCTCCCGCCTGTTCATCTTTGCTTTATAAAACCAAAGACCAGGTCAATGCTTTTAGTACCGTCATATTTTTAACTTCAAAGGTTCTGTGTGTTTTTTTAATATATCTTGATTTCAAACAGAGGAAGAGGGAGAGACAGAAACATCAATGATGAGAGCGTCATTGATCGGCTGCCTCCTGCACGCCCCCAACTGGGGATCAAGCCTACGACCCGGGCCTGTGCCCTGACTGGGAATCGAACCCTGATCTCCTGGATCCTAGGCCGACGCTCAATCGCTGAGCCACGCCTCGCTGGGCTGTATTTAATTTTAAAGATGAGTTTGTGAGACTTTTGTGTTTGAGGGATGTTCTTCCTCTCCCAATACTGTCCCTTGTCAGATAGGTGGTGGGCACTGCGGGGTCTGCCCAGCCCCACCGCCTGCCTCCCTCCCACCCACTCAGGGTTGTTCTCAGGGCCCTGGCTCCTCTGGGCACAGTGGACCCGTAACTGGGAGGGGACAAGCCCATCTGGGGTGGGGAGTGGTGAGGCCAAGACTCTGTCCCAGCTCTGCACTCAGCCTGCGGGGTCCCTGGAGCCCAGCTCTCGGGGGGCGCTGGGTAAACTGTGTCCCACGTGGGCGGCTCAGGGGCCCTTGTACTCCCGTCCCACACTCAGGATCCCACATGTGTGGCTGTGCCTGGGCGGCTATAACACGTGACCACAGTTGGAAGCTTCAAACAGCACAGATTTACTCAGTTCTAGAGTCAGGAGTCTGAGTGGGTCTCACGGGGCTGTCAGGTGTCCCAGGGCTGGCTCCTCTGGAGGCTGCAGGGACAGTCTGTGTTCTTGTCTCCAGCTTCTGGAGGCACTTGCAAGGCTGGGTAGGTGGCCCCTCCTGCGTCTGCAGAGCCAGCACCATGGCTCTCAGCTTCCTCTGACTCAGCTTCTGGGTCTGTCCTCACATCCTGTCTGTGACCTGCCACCTCCCTTTATTAGGACCCTGTGAGGACCTAATAAAGGGACCCATGTAGGGCCACCAGGGTAACGCACTCATCCCCATCTCAGGACCCTGACCTTGGTCTTGTCTGCATGGTCCTTTTGCCCATTAAGGTGACATCACAGGTCCCCAGGGTCAGGATGTGGACATCTCTGGGGACAGGATTCTGGCTTCCATACCTTCCCAAGTTGAGTTTCCCCAGCATGGCTGAGTCAGGCAGCCAGGGGTGGGGTGGTGTGAGGATGTGACAGGGCCTGTTCACTGTGTGTCTTGGAGCCTCATAAACAAGGACCTGCTCTGGAGTGTTTAGGAGGTTTACCCACATGCTGCCTACAAGCTCAGGAGACGGGGAGAGGTTATTTTCTCAGGATGCTGACGTCTGGGACAACTTAAGAAACACCCTGTAACAGCAAAAACACATCTAAGGAAAAAAATTACATAAAAACTTTTTCTGGGTGAGAAAAGGGAGAGAGCCTCCCTTCCCCTCAGCATTTCATTTAGGAACGTGCTCACTCTCGGGTCTCTGGGAAGCATGTGAGTCTCCAAAAGCTGAAAGACCTCGGCTAGGTTTGTGAGGCCAGGACTCTGTCTCCGGCCTGTCGGCATTCGGAGCAGCAGTCTCTGCAGTTTTGCTCCAGGATGTGACTTCCTGCTGTGAACAAATCCAGAAGTTAGATTTCCTTTGGACAAAGGCTAGTTTGTGAACACAAGAACCGAGGTTTAACATCCAGTAGCTGAAATGTCCGGGCGGGAAACTAGTCCACAGGAGCCGCCCACATGTCTGACCACGACCACCGATATCCAGCCACGATCACAGAGGAGGGACCGGCCTAATTCTCAGGCTGAAAGGACTATCCCCAGGCCACAGCTGTCCAGTCATTCTGGAAAGAGCTTCCGGAATTTCCCGTAGGCGGAGTTGCTGATGATGACCTTGACGTCGGCAACGTTGGCCTCTGGGACCACATGCACGTCCTGCACCGTGGCCTCTCTGTGCAGCCAGCTGGGGGGAAGGGGCAGGTTAGGGAGACAGGTTGGCACTAAACTGCAAGCTCAGGGTAACTTTTTGCCCTGGGTGACCCAGCCCACACTCAGACCTCCGCTCTCATGGTAGCACAGCCCAGCGGGGCCCCTGGCAGTCACATGTGGGGCGATTAAGTCAGATTTGTGCTCAGAACACAGAGCTCTCTGAGCATCCTGCACGCACCACAGGCTGCACAGCCCCCTGGCCCCAGCCCCCCGCCTCCCCCCCCCCCCAGCCCCACAGCTCCACGCACCTCAGCTGGGGCCCTGCCAGCCGCACTCGGAGGGTCAGGACCTGTCTCCCCGTGGCTCTCAACACAGCGTCCTCCAGCTCAGCCTTAAGCTCCTCCAGGCCCAGCCCCAGGAGGGCAGACACGGCGATGGCACCTGGCTCTGACGGACAATACCTGTGTGCAGACGGCCGCAGACATGGCTCAGCCGAGGACAGCCGAGTGAGGTTCCCACAGGACCCTGCCCACAGGACCCCGACTGTGACCTTCAGTCAGTCCCAGGGGAGGCACAGCCCCACCAGAGGGGCAGATAAAGGGAGCAATGGTTAAACCACGAAGAGGCTGGGGTGAAATATAGGGCCTGCAGAGTGCAGAGCAGGTCACCCCCACGCATGGGATTCTGGGGGTCCGTTAGTGTTGCTGTGACAGGCAGCATCTGTGAGAAGGGTGCTCTAATCCCCTTCCCCTCCTGAGCCAGCCGGCTACTGTGGGAATGGAGGCCCCAGGTCCCGGATAGGGCCTGGGCAGGGCCACTCACCCGGGCACCAGGTCCACCTTGTTGTGCACCTCCAGCACGGAGTCTAGGAGCGGGGCAGGAAGACCCAGGCCGCGCAGGGCCGCGAGCACGCTGACCTTCTGCAGCTCCGTCTCGGGGTGGCTCAGGTCTCGCACATGCACAATTACGTCCTGAGGAGGAGAAGGGCCATGTGGCCGGGACTTGCAGGGCCACCAGTCTCGGCCCCACACAGAGACCCGCCCAGGATAGGTCGGGAGAAGGTGGGAGCTGCCCCACGCTGACCCCAGGCCTGGGTGGGACCTGAGGGCAGGGCTCCGGAGACCACACACCTAGTTCCTGTGGACAAGGCCTCTCGCTGGGGTCCTGCCCTGGCCGCTCCTGGTACAAGGGACTCAGGAGCCTGCTCATCCTGTCCCCACCCCCACCCCCACCCCCCAGGTGCTGGCCAACCAGCCACCCAACAGGGATCACTCAAAGCTTTGGACTGTTTCAACTTTCAGTGAAATCTTCAAAGTTTCCATAATTTCACATTTTCAAGGTTGCTTTCTTCCTACTTTTCCACATTTTACAGGTTGATTCATTATGCAAAATTTGGGAAATGCAGAAAAGATACAAAAGCCACCTGTGATTCGGCCGCTAGAAAAAGATACCACAGATATCTGGGGTATTCACTTCTGGGCTCTTTTTGGGGGGGAACTTAAATTTTTAAAAATGTTCTATTTCATAAAAGTCTTAGATTTTCAGGAAACATGAACTTGTGAAGGAAGCAAGAGTTGCCTCGTGGCCCCAGCCGCCGCTGCAGTACCTCTGACGTCACTGGGGAGTTTGTCGTGCCCAGGACGGCACTGGGACTTCTCCTGAGTATCCCCAGTGTGGCTCAGATGGCCAGCCCCGCCCACCCCCACTCACCGAGTGGGCCACGTCCTCCAGGGTGGCAGAGAAGGACTCGATCAGGCTGTGGGGCAGCTGGGAAAGGAAGCCGATGGTGTCCATGTAGATGACGGTCATGCGGGACGGCAGGGAACCCGCGTGGGCCGTGATGTCCAACGTCGCGAACAGCTGGTCCCGGGGTTGCACAGCCAAGTCCCCCGTCAGAGCCTTGATCAGCGTGGTTTTCCCTGCACATTGGGGACAATGACACGCGTGCGTGACAGTCTCCACACATCTCCCACGCCTGCTGCAGGGGAAGGGCCCCGGCTGTTCGCCTACACAGCCAGGTAGTGTTTGCACTCCCTGGAAGGCAGGAATTTACACGTATGTTATTATGACTATTTTTGTTAATCCCCACCCGAGGATATTTTCCCATTGCTTTTCAGAGTGGAAGGAAGAGAAAGAGAGTCATTGATGAGAGAGAAAGAGAGGGAAACATTGATGAGAGAGAGAGAGGGAAACACTGATGAGAGAAAGAGGGAAACATTGATGAGAGAGTGACACATTGATGTGAGAGAGACACATGGATTGGTTGCCTCCCGCACATGACCTGACCAGGCCTGGGATCAAACCTGCAACCCAGGTACCTGCCCTTGACTGGGAATTGAACCCGAACCCTTCAGTCTGCAGGCCGACAGTAACCACTTAACCACTGAGCCACATCGGCCTGGACTGTTGCTCAGAGATTGAAAATATCCATTAATGAGGGCATCTGGCCCACTGTCCGGAGCTGAACAAACACACTGCTAACATGACAGGAGCCGTGGGCCTGAGCAGCCAAGAGCACTGTCACCTGGTCCTTGGTGACCACCACAGCCATCGTCTTGGCAAGTGGGTTCCCCTAAAACACACCAGCCCAGCCCTGGCCGGCGTGGTTTAGTGCTTGGAGTTGGCCTGTGCACCAAAGGGTCCAGGGTTCAATTCCTGGTGAAGGGCAAGTACCTGGGTTGCAGGTTCAATCCCCGGCCCGGTTGGGGCACATGCAGGAGGAAACCCATTGACAGGTCTCTGTCACATCCATGTTTTTCTCTCTCCTTCCCTCCTTCCTTTCTACTCTCTAAAAATTAGTGAAAAAAATATCCTCGGGTGAAGATTTAAAAAACAAAACAAAAATAAAATCCACACCAGCCCAGCATAGGGGCCGGCCCTCCACGTCTCAGGTGCTACCCACTCACCACAGTTGGTGTACCCCACCACAGAGACCACCGGAAACTCCCGGCGCCTGCGCTGCCGCCCCAGGAGCTGCCGCTTCCTCCGGAGTCTCTCCAGGGCCTTGCGAATCTTCATTTCCTTTTCTTTCATGAGACGCTGCTGCACCTGCATGAAGGATTCTCCTAAAAACAGCCAACGTGGTGAGTCAGGGAGCCGGTTCGGGAGGAAAATGCAAGACCAGCTATGTAACAGAGGCCCCTGCAGGACACAGACAGTGTGCCCAGCACCCTAGGCGGCTGCCACCGCAGCACCTCATGTTCTGAGAACAGCTCTGCCCAGCAAAAGGCAGCCTAGGCTCCAACTTTTTTAAAAAATGTTTTTATTAATTTTTTTAGAGAGAGAGAGAGAGAGCGAAACATCAATAATAGAAAGAACCATCAATCGGCTGCCTCCTGCACGCCCTCTACTGGGAATCGAGCCCACAACCTGGGCATGTGCCCCGACTTGGAATCAAACTGATGACCTCTCCACACATGAGCTCAACCACTGAGCAACACCAGCCAGGCCATGCCTCTAACTTCTGCCTTCTGAGGTCACCTGGGTTCCCCTTCCCTCAGCAGGAAGTAGGAGGCTTGGAAGAACAGCTCCCGATATCCTCAGTGGGCTGAGTGGTACCCCCAAACATACACGTCCATATCCTGGCCTCCTGAACCTAGGATCAGGACTTTATATGGAAACAGGGTCTTTGCAGATGGATTAAGTGAAGGATCTCAGAGGAGGTTGTCCTGGGTCAGGGTGGCCCTACATCCAAGGACAGGGTCCTTATAAGAGACAGAAAAGGAGACACAGACATAGAGAAGTCACGTGGAGATAGAAACAGAGATGGGGGGATGCGGCCACCCGCCCAGGGACGCCTCAAGTCCCAGAAGCTGGAAGAGGCAGGAAGGACACTCCCTGGAGCCTCTGGAGGGAGTGCGGCCCTGGGACCCCTGAATCTCAGACGTCTGGTCTTCAGGACAGAGAGGGCTTGAATGTCTCTTGTTTTAACCCTGGGTTTGTGGTCATTTGTTACAACTGCCCCAAGAGCACCTGGACCCCGAACTTGTTTCATGTGATGGCAGACAAGGCCCACGTGAAGGCCTGGCCTCACTAGGACTGTTCGGGGACGCTGTCCCCTTCCCAGAGGTGGCTGCCGTGACTTCCCCACTTCCCAGCACCTGGTGACAAAACCCTGGACACGTTACCTGACCCCATGATGTAGCGAGAGCTACCTCCATATCCGTCCAGGTTGTTTTTCATTTTGGACCTGTCGTGGAAACAAGGCCACTCAGCATATGAGAGAAGATGCACAGGCCCATCGGGGAGCATGGAGCAGGCTCAACAGTCAAATGTGAGGATGGGGACAGAACTTTGGGTGGGGCCTCTGACGGACAGAATGAGTTCACAGGGGTTCTCTCCTGCATGTGCCTTCACTGTCAGGGACACAAGGTCCCACAGTGGGCAATGTTTCTCAAGGAGGGACGAGCCCCAGCAGGTGTCCAGCAAGCTATGCTATCCAAGAGGACATGTCCAGCCAGGTTCTGTCCTTACTACACCCGAGCAACAGTCGAACACAAGAAAACAAGCAGGGGGGTCTGTTGTCTGTCAACAGCTGGTATTGTACCAGTACCTGAGCAGGGGGAGCTCGGCCAGGGCCACCTGCAGCCGTGCCTCCTTGGTCCGGGCGTTGCAGCGGAAGATGTGCAGGACCACCGTGAATCGGTCAAACACCTGCACGCGCCAGGCGGCCTCCAGCTCTTTCTGGAGAAGGAGAGTGTGTGAGGGGACCTGCTGGGGAGCCCAGCCCCACCCCTGGGCCTCCGGGAAGGGGGACCTATCACTGTCTGAAACCCCATGTCCTCTGTCCCTCCTGGGGAGGCTGACCCCAGGCCCCGGCAAAGACGGTGGACAGCACAGTGCACCCCGAGTACCTTGGTGGGCGCAGACATCCTCTCCACGTTCAGGAAAATAGCCGTGATTCCCGACAATCCCCTAATTTTCTCTAAGGGAGAGGGGGGTCTCATCAGGGTCTCCGTTTCAGGGACACGTGTTGCACTTCGATTGGCTCTGTCCCCGGACTCTCTGAGAAGGGTGTTCAGGCAGCTGGGATGTGCACTGGGGTCCAGAGGAAGCCCGGGATCCATGTCCAGGCATGTGGGTCTCAAAAACACTCACAGAGGTGACATGACCCCGTAACATGGCCCCACGGGGACTGAGTGCACCTAAGACTTGGGGAGACACAGGCAGGGAGCACCCTCCTGCTGGCTCGCTACCCACAACAACATGGGGTGGGGACTGTCAGGGGTCCCAGGAAAAAGGGGTTTATGGGCAGGAGCCACATCAGGTGTCTAGAGTGGGTAGCCGGGAGGGAGGGCAGGGCTAGGGGCCGCCCCACTCAGCTGCCCCCGGGGGCTCCGTGGACCTCAGATCCAAGTCCTGGTGAGGCCGCCTCCGTCCTGCCCAGCGACAGCCTGTGGGTGCTGCTCCTCCAGGGAGGAGGGGCAAGGGGCAGGGACAGCGCCCTGGACCCACCCGTCAGGTGCTCCAGGGTGCCCTTGCCGAAGATGAGCTTGCTGTCGGGCGTCTTGGTCGGCACCACCATCGTCTCCACCACCGCCCAGCTGTCCAGCGTGTGGACCAGCGCTTTCGCCTCCGCCACCTGCCACTCGGCTTCGGGGAGAGACGCGTCCTTGGTGACGGCGCTTCCGGCGGGCTCGGGGGCAGGCAGGGACGGGGGACACTTAAGCCCCACAGCCCCTGCCCCTCGGAGCCCTGCCCCCCCATGGAGCGCCCCCTCTCAGAGCCCAGCCCCTCTGCATCTGTCCTGGGAGCCAGAGCCTCGAGCTGCCGCCCCTGAGCTTGGCACGTGGAGCCCCGCCCCCTGGAGCCCGCCCCTCGGCTCCTCCCCTTATTATAACGAGCCCCCGAAGCCCCGCCCCCTCAGCGCCCGGCCGTCCACCCCTGAGGCCCCGCCCCCGAGGCCCCGCCCTATTAGTACTGCCGCGGAAACCCGGTCTCAGCTCCCGGTCCAGTTCCAGTCCCCGAAGCCCCGCCCCCAGGCTTCCGGCCCTCGGAGCCTGGCCCCATAAGGTCAAGCCATTGAAACCCCTTGAATCTCGCCCTATGAGGTCCGGCCTTTAAATGCCCCCGTCTCCCCGCCCCATAGGGTCAACCCAGTGAAACCCCGCCCCTCTGTTCCCCGCCCTATGAGTTCCAGCCCTCGGAGTCCCCGCCCCCGAAGCCCCGCCCCCTGAGGTCCAGCTTTTAAAGCCCGCCCTGGGCCCCGCCCCTCGCCTCCCCGTCCTATCAGTAAAACCAGTGAAACCCCGCCCCCAGGCTTCCCGCCCTATGAGTTCCAGCCTTCGGCGTCCCCGCCCCTGAAGCCCCGCCCATGTGGTCCAGCCTTTAAAGCCGCCCTCGGAGCCCCGCCCCCCGCGCCCGGTCACCTCGTGTCAGCTGCGGCTTCCCCGGTCCCCACTTGACCTCAGGGTGAACCAGGCACACGCGCTGGGCGCCGGCGGGCAGCAGGGGCTCCGTCCGCAGCAGCTCTTCCTCTTCCTCCTCCGCATCTTCTGGCTCCTCCTCCGCCTCTCCGGCTCCGCTTCTCCGGCCCTCCGCCCGTGGGCCGCGGCCTCCGCCCCCTCGCCCCTGCAAGCCCCCCGCACCCCCGCGGCCGAAGGCGGCGAGCGCGCGCTCGGGACAAGGTGGTGGTGACGGCGGCGGCGCGGCCCTCAGAGCCCAGCGGCCCCTGACCACGCGAGAGAGCCAGGCCCCCGGGCGGACGGCGGCCCGCAGGGTCCACATCCCGCGCGTGGCGAACGCCATGGGGCGGGGCCTCGGGGACGTGCCACGTACGGACTCCCCATTGGCCGCGCGGTGTCACGTGCTCGTCGCTGCCTGATTGACTTCCGGTCGCTGGCTGGGGCGATGGAGCGCGCGGTGCCCGAGCAGGGATGTGATTCTCTTCGGCGCGGGGGGCTCCGCGCGGAGCCCGCGACGGGAAACACCGCAGGCGAGCAGGCTCCGGCCCGGACCCTCGGCGGGCGCTCCCTCCACCTGGCGCCTTCCTGGCCTCTGCGCGAGGTCGGGGGTCGGTCCTGGGTGCCATCCCTGTCCCGGGGGCCCCAGATTTTGTTTTGGGGGTCCCATTGCATCCCTGGCGGTCCCAGATTTTGCCTTGGGGTGCTACCCTGTCCCCGAGGGCCCCGGACTCTGCCTTGGGGCTCCCATCCCATTCCTAGAGGGTCCGAGATCCAGCTTGGGGGTCTGTGTGCGCCCGGAGTTTCAGACTCTGCCTTGGGGGGGGGTCACATCCAATTTCTGGAGGTCCCAGATGTAGGCTTGGGGGTCGAAGCGCCCTCCAGGGGTCCCAGATGTAGCCTTGGGCGTCCAAGTGCCCCCTAGGGATCCCACCCCATTCCTGGGGTTCCCTGGCCCACCTTTGGGGGTCCAAGTGCCCCCAAGGGGTCCCAGACTCTGCCTTGGGGGGGTCCTATCGCAGTCCTGGGGGTCCCTGATCCAGATTTGGGCGTCTAAGAGCGCTTGGGGGAGGGTGTGCCAAGTGCGCCCAGTGGGTCCCAGACTCATCCTTGGGGCTGCGATTCTGTCGCCAGGGGCCCCAGACCTTGCCTTGGGCATCAGAGGCCATCGCCAGGGGTCCCGAACAAACCCAGCTGGCCGCTGTGTCCTGGGCAATGATAGCAGAGCCCACTGCGTGCAGCAGAGAGAGGTGGGCTGGTGTTTATAAAGCGCCCGTTTTAGACCCAGGAACCAGGAGGTCAGGGTTCGATTCCAGGCCAGGACACATGCCCTGGGTTGTGGGCTCGATCCCCCGTCAGGGGCGAGCAGGAGGCAGCTGAGCCATGACTCTCATCACTGATGTTTCTCTCCCTTCCTCTCTCTGAAATCAATAAGAACATTTTTTAAAAAGAAAGTGCCCCTCCTGTTCAGACTGCTGTCAGCGGTCTCCTTTCTGCAAAACAAAGTGCAGCCTTCAAAGGGGCACAGAAATCCCAGCTGTCACTGGGTGAGGGTCGGAGGGAGTCTTGTTTTCACCCAGGACAGTTTTAATCCAAACGTTCCTTTTTAAATGTGCAGAAATGTCCGTGGCTTCTGGCTGGTCCCCCTGCTGCTCCGGACTGCACAAGGAATGTGGGTGGATGGGTCCATGGGGAAACCTCGAGGTCCCTGGTCTGACGTGGGCAACTTTGTTCCCTCGACTGACCAACATGTCAGAATGTCTAGTGCAGAACCCTGTATTTAAAGTCCCGGGGCTGGAATGTCTGTACCCCTGCGGAGGGTTTCATGAGTTTGTGGTTGGCTGGGCCACTCATTACCTGGTTTACAGCCTCAAGGGCCTCGTTTAGAAATCTGAGTTTCCTTCATCTACATGGAAGGTCTGGCCAAGATGTGATGAAACCCCAAGTACAGTCTCCAAGGGAGTGTTTGCAAATGCTCATTATTAGAGGATTGGTGACAGTGAGAACCTGGTCGCGTTTACTCGTCACTCGGACTCTAAATCGTACTATGTGCTCTGAGGGAAAAAGTGACATATTCCTGTAATTAGGTGCAGAAAGGAAATAAAAGCCACTTAGAATGTGACCACACAGGTAGCCTGAGATTTTGGTCTATATCCGTCCAGTCCCATATACACACACGTACACATACATGGGTGGAGCTGGGGTGCAGTGGCACAGGGGGACCTGCCCAATTGATAACCGCTGGGCGTCGGTGACTGCATGGGCCCTGGACACACCTTCTAGGTTCCTGCCTCTGTCTTGTGCCTCCCCATTGGCCTCCCTGTGGGGCCCCCCTTCCCGTGGGGTCTCCTGGGGTCTCGTGGAGACGGCAGGTGGGCCTACTGGGTAATTTTGACCAAATTCATGCAGCACAAACAGGGCGTGCGGCAGGTTTTCCTGATCAACTGATTGCTGGGCACGTGGAGTGGCGCGGGAGGGCCCATTGACAGAAGAGATTCTGTGCTCAGGCCTGTGGATTCCTCCTGCGGACATGGGCCCACTCGGGAGGGTCTGGAAGGCGGGTCATCTGGTGAGTAGCACTTAGGACCCTAGGGGCAGGGATATGGAGCCTATTGGTGTCTCCCAATTTTTCTGGTTGTCTCATGTCCCTGAGAAACCCCGTCTGCACATTGCTCCTTTCTGATTGCGCCAAGACCTGAATGTGGGGTGTTGCCCTGAACCAGTCCTTTCCCTTTTTTCAAATGTTTTGATTTCAGAGAGAGGGGGAGAGGGAGAGAGAGAGAAATGTCAATGATGAGAGTCACTGATGGGCTGCCTCCTGCATGCCCCCTACTGGGGATCGAGCCCACAACCCGGGCATGTGCGCCGACTGGGAATCGAACCATGAACTCCTGGACCATAGGGCAATGCTCAACCAGAGCCACATCAGCCGGGTATTTTCTCCTTTCTTAGGTCTCGTCCTAATGACATGGGGAGAGGGACCACTAAGGGGTCGGAGTCTGTCCTGCTCTTATTTGGGGGAGGCACCCTGCTGTCCGGGTCCTCCCGGAAGCTCAGACAGGACAGAGCAGCCCCCTAAAGGGTGGTCCCCATGCACTATGGGAGAGTATAGATGATACCCCACTGCAGCAAGCTGGTCCTCACAGCAGTTTGCAGGACATGCACAGAGGGCCTGGCACATTTGTAACAAAGTGGGATCAGAATGGAAGCTCAATGAGCAAGATGTCATTTATAAAACTTCTCATTTTTAACTGTAATAACAACATGCCCATAACATACCATTTATTGTGCCGACTCTGTTTCAAGGCAGAGCCTGGGGCTGTGGGTACGTTCTCAGGGTTGGCAGCCATGGGCACCAGCCCACGACCTTCCCATCAGGTCAAAGACTCCACGCCCTCCCCAACCCCTGGCACCCAAGCACTTGCTTTCCTTTTTAAATTTTTATTTATTGACTTTGAGAGAAAGAAACAATTAAATGGCAGATGCATAAGGAGCTCTCACATGTCAGTGGGATTCCGAGGGGCTCCGATTTGGGGAAAGGCTCCCTCTCGGCTGGGTGGCTGAGCTGCTGGCTCCTCACAGGGCTGGGCACCCGTCCTTGGAATCGAGAGGCAGGCAGATGAGCCCCAAAGGTGTTAGGTCAATGCATAGGGGGAGGGGAGGGAGCCCAGGACTATGGCGGGGTTCAGAGCCCGGGATGCAGCAGGAGTCAGCGTGGGACCGTCCTGCCCACAGCTTTCTCTGGACGTGGGGTTCATCTTGGAACAAAGGGGGATGGGGGGAGAGACACCGATGACCAGGGCACCCCACTCAGTCCCTGCAGAGAAATGATCTGTACTTATTTCCTAAATTGTTATTTATTGATTTAGAGAGAGAGGAAGGGGGAAAGAGGGAGAGGGAGGGAGACAGATACAGAGGGAGAAACATGGATTTGCTGCTCCACTTACTGATGCATCAGTGGCTGCTTTTTGTATGTGCCCTGACCACAGATCGAACCCGCAACCTTGGTGTATCAGGACAATGCTCTAACCAACTGAGCTACACAGCCAGGCTGTGTGCTTCCTGAGCTTCCAGCTCTGGGGATGGGGCTTCTACCCTACACCCCGCAGGGTGGGACCCAAAGTTGAGGTGGGTGTGACCCGGAGGCAAAACCAGCAGGGGACATGGTGTTGGGGCCTGACAAGCACTTGGGGACAGGGATTATGCTGGCGCATCCTGAGAACTCAGGACGATGTGGTCCTGTGGCCCGAGGCTGGTCCAAGAGGGAGTTTCCCAGTGGGGTCTGGACCAAGTGGGCGTCACGACGTCTCCCTTTGCTGTTGAACTTAAGAGTCGACATTCACCCATCAGACCTGGGGCTGGAACCCCCTGGAAGAGGTTTAGGCAGATTCCTGTGTGTTCACAGAGCTGCTCGGGCAGGACAAAGGTCAGCGCGCTGTGGGCAGGCGCCTCAGGCCACGGCGCTCTGCAGGCCTCAAGCAGGTGACAGCCGCCCAGCTGAGGGCTGAGGGGACTGCAGGTGATTTTCCTGCTCCTGAGGGGGAGCATCCATGCCCAGTGTGTGGGGCGGGGTGTGGGGACAGAGGCCAGGAGGCCAGTGGGGCGGACAAAGGGGGGAAAGGAGGCTCTAAGGTACATTTGCAGGAGGGAGGACCCTGCTCACCGGCGGTTGGGGGGCTCAGAGCTTGTACCTTAAGGTTCTCCCAGAGGGGCCACTGAATCTGTGACACTCGGCTTAATGAGGACATTGAGTGGAGCTGCTGACCGGAAGGGGTCTCCCCTGAGCCAGTCCTGTTTCAGGGAACCAGAGCCGATGTGACAGGACCTGCAGCCCAGGGCCTGAGAGCCTGCTCTGTGGGAGGCCGGCCGGATGAGCAGAGCCTGAGGCTGGAAATCCTTAAATTATTTATTTGAAAATACAAATGTGATCTATTAAAATGTTTTAAAATCGCTCTACACGGCAAATAAAAGTTAACTTTACAGGTTTTGTACATTTAGGAGGAAGTGGTCACACGGGTACCCGAGGGGGCAGCCCTGTGCAGGGGCGAGCGTGCAGGTAGGAGGGGCAGCTCCGGGACACGGCACTGCTGAGGAGCAGGCAGTCTCCACGCCCATGGTCAGTGCAGGTCACAGGACAGGGCAGAAATCAGCTCCCTCCAGCGTGAACCCAGCCGGGACCCATCTGTCTCCAAACACCTCCACTCGGAAGCCGGACAGTGAGCTGAGGGGCCCGACGTGCGGGGAGTCCCCAGCGGGTACCGGCATCTCCTCTGCCCACCGGGCCACGGTGACACTGCCTGCGGGGACCCCCTCCACCAGCCCCCATGTTGAATAAATAGGACTTGTCGTTCTGTACACACAGCTCAGGTCTGTAGAAGCTCAGCCGCCAACACCATCAAACACAGGTCTGTTTCCACACAGAGGCCGCCGCCCGCGGCCGCCGCCCGGGTGGGCCCTCGGGGGCGGGGGGTCAGGAGGGCTGCAGGTCCTCGTCGCTGCAATCACACTCGCACTCATAGTCATACAGGTGGACAGCGCCCAGCGCAGACGGCGTCTCGAAGAAGGACCTCTGGGCCAGGGGCGTCCGCAGGGCGCTCAGCTTCTGGTCCACGGGGCTCAGCTCCGCCTCGTACCTGCAGGGGGGGTGCGGTGAGAGCGCGAGGAGGCCACTGGGGGCACGAGGGGGTACGTGGTGGGGACACGGGCTCAGGGAGGACCCAAGGGGCATGGTGAGGGGTCCAGAGGCCAGTGGTTTTTAGAAAAGATGCAGAGCCTCTGGTGCCTTCATGTAACATGGAGTTGGAGCAATCAGACACCCACGTGCGTTAAAGACAGAACCTGTGTCCTCGCGTCACAGGGAAACCTAGTGAAAAGCACACAGACTCAAGGTGACCCTCCAACTGGCTTTGGTTCAGCTGCAATCTCTCAGACGGCCAATGAAAGGGACCCGTGGGTCACCGGCCCATCAAAGTCAGAAGGAGGTGAGGACACAGACACCCAGACTGGGGCAGAACAGTGGCAAACCGCACCCCGATAAAGGGCGTGTCCAGAAGAAGCCTCGAGGCTCGATAATAAAAAAAGATCCAAACTGGAGACGGGAAAGGCGGAATCGCACCAAACAAGACCCACAGACGCCGCCGTGTACGAACACAACTCCAACTTGGGACGACCATAGTGGGAATTAACAGTCCACACAATCGCGGGGGGCGGGGGGGGCGAGGACGAGCAGCTGGGGGAACTGCCCCAGGTTGGCAGGGACCAGACGGTGCACCACTGACAAGGGGCAGCCACCTGACCCCAGGGCCCAGAACCTCTCCCAGGCATCTGCCCAGGTGAAGACTTACAGCCACACGGAAACCAGTGCGGACGTCTCAGGGTGACTTTGGTGTCAAGCTGCCTAAAGCTGGAAGCGCGGAGGGCCGGCCAAAGGCCGTCCGTTGCTTGGTGAATAAAGGGACTGCGGTGCCTGTTCCCGGGACACACTGGCAGTGCATGGAACAAGCTCCTGCCACCTCGGCCTGCTTGTCCCATCTCCCTCTTTCCGTGCCCACTCACCCATTCTCCCGTCCTCCAGGCATCCCTGTCCCCACGGCCTCGCTCACCCATCATCCCAGGGCTCCCCCACAGCCTCCTCGGCCACCAGGATGTCATACTCCTCGGCTGCGTACTTCTCCCAGTCCGACAGCTCGGGGCCCTCAGTCTCCGTCTCCTGCGTGGGACATACATGTCACACGGGGTGGACGCGGCCAGCAGCACGGCCCCAGGGGCTCCCGGCCCCGCTCGCTCACCAACCCTGAGCAGGGATGCGCCACCCCGCTCACTTACCACCCTGAGCAGGGACACCCTGCCCCACTCGCTCGCCCACCCTGAGCAGGGACACCCCGCCCCACCCATTCACCCTGAGCAGGGACGCCTGCTCCTTCTGCTCGTGGTCCAGGTACTTCTCAATGTTGAAAAAGGTGTCGAAGAAGACATTGGCGAGCTTGCACCTCTTGAGGTCTCGGAGCGTGATCTTCCCTGCGGGAGGACAGGGGTGGGACAGTCACGCCTGCAGCCCTCGCACAGGGTCCCTCTCACGCCTTCAAAACCACAACTACGTCTCCTGACACGCCCTGAGTGACGTGAAAAACGGGTGCAGGAGGTCGTCCCAGGCATGGATGGAGCCTGGGTGGGGTGGGGAGGGATGGGGACAAGGGACAGAGGACAGAGCCCTGGGCCCCTGCCACCACAAGGACCTCAGTGCACAGAGGCCAGCAGTGGACAGAACCAGAACAAGAGAAACTCTGGCCACCAGGGGGCGCTGCACATGCGTCCTCTGAGCTGTGGGGACTCGGGCAGGCGGGAACCGGGGCAAGGGGAGCAGGTCCCAGGACGATTCATTCCAAGGCCCCGGATTCAACAGTATTCACACCACAGACGGCACTGAGGCCTCCAAGTCTAGAGACTCTGTCTGACCTCAGGGGTCCTGGGTCCCTCAAGGTGCACCCTTGGCCACCTCCTGGCGGAACCTTTCAGGTGAGGGTGTGAGGACGTCCCGGGTTGACCCGGGGGTCCCAGTGCAGGGCCTGGACTTCAGCAGGTTGAGGAGGGGGAGACCCAGCGGCAGGTGACTCCACACCGCCCCCAGCAGGGGTGAGATGGGAAAGCCAGGGGCACAGGCAGAGGGGCGTGCGGTGGTCGGAGACACTGGATTCCTGACTCTGTGAGCTCACCTGCAGGATGGGACCCCATCCTTGCGGACGGCTGAGGGGGAGGGTAGAGAGGACAGGAAGGAATGGGACCCACCCTCACCTGTGTCAAAACATAGCAACTGCCCCCAAACAAGGGTGCTGCTGTCCCTGCCCGGGGTGGGGTCTCCAGTGACATGGAACAAGCGTCTTGCAGCCTTGCTCAGCTGTCACCACCTCAGAGAGGGGATGGCCTTCCCAGAGTGGGCCCCCCAAGTCGGGGCACCCCCACACACGCACAGTGCATCACCTTCACTCTGAGGCTTCACCAGGTCCAGCATCTGGCACAGGCAGTCCTCGAAGGGCAGGGCCTCGATGGCCATGCAGTCCAGCCGGCGGCACTGCTCCTCGTAGAAGTACTCGAGCTCAAACATGGACAGCGCCCCGTCCCCATCCAGGTCCATGCACCGGAACCAGTACTCAATGCTGCCACACGGTGGGCGGAGCCTCGGTGAGCCTGCCGCCCCGGATGGGCCCCCTCCAGGCACTGACACCACCCCGCAGGACGGGCCCCCTCCCAGGACCAAGTCCACCTGGGACTGACCCGCTGGCATTGAGCTTCTCCTGGCACGGGCCCCAGGTGGCGCACGCTTGCACAGGGATGACCTCTAGCCCGGCTGCCCACCCACTACCAGGAGCACAGGACAGCGAATACCTACCTGGTCGGGGTTTTCTTGTCTTCCTCAGAGATGAGAAACCAGACGAAGTCGGCATAGCTTATCTTTCCTTCCTTCTGGACTTTTCTACCTCTGGGTTCAGGGGTGGGATAGAGAGATGAGACACTGTCGGGGGAGCAGCTCAGGCGGGAGCCCGTCCACCCGCTGGGTGAGCAGAGCCCAGCATTTGCCCAGGGCTGCTTGGTCCCCACTGGGGAGGAGCCTGAGGTTCTGAACTGTGGAGGAGGCTCCCTGGGAACCCAGGTGAGCAGTAACTGCTGGGGCCTCGATCACAGCACCTCACAGACCTCAGGTGCCCCAGCTCCAGGGCAACTCAGACGCCCAGGGCCTGACACGGGCCACCGCCACGGGTCCCCTTACCAATAACCTCACATGGCCAAGATGTATGCCCCCTTTATGACGTTCTGTGGCAATGGTATGTGTCTCCCCTTACCAATGACCTCATGTGGAAAGTGACAGCTGCATGTGTGACCCATTGTGACGTCAGGCACCCAATGCCACAACACAAGCTTCTGTGAGGTGGAACTGGACTTGCACACCAATGCGGCCACGCACGACCATCGGAGGAAATGAGCCTGCGTGAGACGTACCTCGTCACAGCTCCCGAGAAGATCCTCTCGATCATTTTCGTGGAGATGGCTGCAGGAGAGACGGGGTCAGTGCCAGGCTGCACCTCACAGGGAGCTGGGCAGGTGGGGTCTGAAATGCTGAGACTAGTTGGGGCAAATTCCGTGCCCCAGAATATCCTGCCCACACCCCACACCCCGAGCTCTCCAGTCCCAGGGCCTCAGCCTACCTCGGAGGTACAGGGGTGAGAACCCTGCCCCACCCACCTGTCCCCTCCACGCATGGCCTGCCAGCCTGTGTCCCCGCCTGCCCCGGCCACAAGCTCACCGTGGTCGTTGTGCCGGGCCAGGTCCTGCTGGTCGATGAGCAGGTCGTGGTCAGTGTCCAGCTCCCAGAACTTGCAGTAGATGACATAGAAATGCTCATAGGAGAAGTACTCGGTCAGCTGGTTGATGTCTGCCTCCTCCTCTAGCAGGGCCACGTTCTGCACACAAACCCGAGACACCACTGTGGTTCCCGGGACGGGCCTCCGCTGGGGGACCCCAGAATCTCCCACAGGAGCTGCAGGGCTCAGAGCGACCAGGACCTGCTTGAGGGTCGGGAGCCTGGCGCCTGGGTCAGGGCTGCCCACTGCCAATGGGGATGGCACTGGGGATAAGAACACTGTCACAGCTGGGCCCCAACACATGCAGGTGAGCACCTGTCCTCAGTGTGGAGGGGCCCCATCCATGGCTCCCTCGGGCTGTGCCTCTGGGACAGGCGGAAGGAAGAATGGATGGACGGATTGATGGATGGATGGGGGTGAGTTTGGATGGGTGGTAGGTGAGTGTTAGGCCCTGTGCCCCCACCAGCGGCCGCCTACCTGCAGGAAGGTGCTCCTCCGGAGCTCTGCACAGGTGATCCTCCCGGACCAGGACCTGTTGACTGTGTAGAAGATCCTCTGGATGACCTGCAGGAGGGGGGCTGTCAGCAGAGCACAGGGCAGGGGGCTGCAGGGACCCCCGTGGCCGGCAGAGGGCGCCTGCTCCACAGGTATCAGAGAGGCGGTCAGGAAGGAGGTCCTGCCAGGGTAGCAGGGAAGCACCCAGGGGGCAGGGGGCAGGTGCATGAGATGGACACACCTGAGCTGCGAGGAAGGTGTGGACAACAGTCCTAAAAGGCTGCAAGTCCTCACAGCTGCATTTGATTAAAAAAAAAAATGCTCTAAACATGTCCACAAACACTAACTGACCAGCAGAGGAAAAGCATGAAGGTGGGACTGTGACCCATCCCATCAAACAGCGAGGCCACCTGCGCACAGGGCTCAGCACTGCTCCCAGCGTGGATATCCTCACCTGTCCTCTCCCCTCACCTGTACTCTCCCAGGTCATCCCCTCACCTGTCCTCTCCTAGGAAGTCCCCTCACCTGTCCTCACTCTAGGACATCCCCTCACCTGTCCTCTCCCAGGACGTCCCCTCACCTGTCCTCACCCAGGACAGGACCTCACCTATTCCTGTGCAGTGGGGTGAGAATGTGCATGGAGCACCCACATGTAAACATAAAGCCTTGTTTATACCCAGCACAGGGACAGCCTCCGTGACAGAGACGGGGGAGCACGCTGCGTCTGGAGTGATGGCACACGGGCTCCTCACATGTGCATTTGTGTTATGGGATGTGCACTCCCAGCACGAGCCCCAAGCAGATGCTGGGCTGCCAGGGCCGCTCTCGCTCAGAGGAGACAGGTGCCCATGGGACAGGACCATGTGGGCAAGAGATGGTCATCCCCAGGCTGTGCTCACTAGTGCTGGGTCCTGGGGCAGGTGGGCTGTGCATCCGCTGTGTCCCGGGGCAGACAGTGCCTGGTGCTCAAACAACATGATGCTTCGAGGAAGGGCGGGTGCTCCCCTAAAACTAGGACATCCTCAGGCTGAGCAGCCAAGCTTTCCTGCCCAGAGGGGGAAGGAGGGGTCTGGGAATGTCCAGCTTGTGCCTCACTGTGCTGCTGACTAGGGCCACCTGGCAGGGCCACCGGGCCCAGACATCTGCCCCTTGTCGCCACTTGCAGGACTCCCCTGAGAGGACACAGCCCATGTACGGTGAGCAGATGGGTCTGGGAGGGGATGGAGCCTGTGCCCCAGCCCCCCCCCCCCCACTATGCTGGGGGCTGGGACCCGGGCCTAGTACTCACGGTGGTGATGTAGCGAGAGTGGAACTCAGATGCCTCCTTCAGGAAGGCCAGGCCGGGGTGGGTGTTCACCACGTCCTGTACAGAGGGAGCACACAGCTCTGCATGGGAGGTGCCAGGGGACCGCTGATGCTCCACCCTGAACCCTGCATGGTCTGCTCCGAGGCCACTGTTTGCACACACGCAGCCACAGACATGTGAGGATGGAAAACCAGGTAGAACATGGGCCAGAAAAGCCCAGGACGGCTTCCGTGAAAGGCCCACTCTCCTCAGTCGAGTTCATTTGATATACATAGAACAGACCACATAGGTGCACCGGAGACAGGCGCCTGCACGGAGAACTAGTCACAGGGACCCGAAACATTCTGCCGGGACAGCCTGGGGGTGTCCCCGGGGACCGGGCACCTGATGTGGACCCCGGTCACTGCCAGCCAGTGTGTACATGATGCACTAGTGTCTGAGCTGTGGGCGCATCTGCTCAACCACGTCCTGTGACCCACAACCTGCCTCAGGGAGTGAGCCACACCCAGGATGCTCCTTCCTCCATCCCACAGGTCACAGCCAGCAGGGATGTGTGCCACCCGCACTGAGGCTGGAGGGGCTCAGTCAGTGGACCAGCTCCGTGGGAGGCAGCACCCAAGGGAGGGAGCCAGGCTCCCAGCCCGTGCGCGGGGCACACGCTGGACCACACCCGTGAGAAGGGGTGGGGTGAGGGCGTGCGGTGCGGACAGGGTGTGAGGTACATGCCTGCAGCCAGGGCCTACCTGCAGAAAGGGGACGAAGTCCTCCTGCACCAGGTAGTTGCAGCCAGGGTTCATGAGCAGGTGGACAAACCTAGTGGCCTCGTCATGGCAGTTCTGCAGGATCCTGGAGGCACAGAGGGCGTCTGCATCCTCAACCTGGGCGTCCACACCGCCTGCCCAGCCCAGGGACAGGGCTCTGACATGAGGCGCAAGAACAGAGGCCCCGGCAGGACGGCGGGGACAGAGCGATGGCCCGGCTGGCCTATCCAGCGCCACCTCCCCAGTCCCCATGGCTGTGAAGCCCCTCCCCTCCCACGGGCTCCCTGCAGGGACTCACTTTCTCCACATGGCCACGAACTTGTGGACGGAGACAGAGCCTGTGCGCTCTCCCCCGGCGGCGTAGAAAAGCGGCCCCTTCCAGTACCGCGGGCATCCGCAGGCCTGTGGACAAGCGGGGAGGGGACATGAGCGCAGTTCACTACCCTCCCCGCAGTTCACTCTCACACACGGGGCGGGGGGGGACAACACGAGCAGAACACAGGCTCATCCCGCTGTGAGGGCGCTGCGAACAGCCCGCTGGCGACAGAGCAGCCCTGAGCAGGGCAGCAGTGGGCACCCGGCAACACACAGGCCCCGGCTCTGGAGAGGAAGCAGCTCCTGATGACCGCAAGTGAGAGAGGGACACGTGAAATCGAGGACGTGGTGGATGCGACACTGACCGCATCACAGCTCACGGGGTGCAGCCGCCACCAGGACTGGCGCCTAGACATCAGGTAGATGGACTAGGAAAGGGGGCTGACACCTAGCTGACCCACTCGTACTCAAAAGGGTAAGAAAATGAAAGGCAGACATGAGATAAAGCAAGATCGATTGTGTCCACGGGATGAAGCCTCGTACCCCTAAAGCACCAGGGTCAGGGGGCCTCTGGGTGTGAGCCCACCCTCGGGCCAGGAGAGGAAGCACCCAAGTCCTGGGGACAGAGGCTCCACACTGGACCACCCGCCTCACCTTGTCTTTCTCTAATTGGCCTCCTGTGTTGTCCGAGTCTTCTAATAACCTGGCCAGTGTGGTCAGTGTCCCCCTGAGCTCTGGGAGCCGCTGCAGCAACTATGGAAGCAGGAGGGGTGCTGGGAGCCCCTTGAATTCTCAGCTGGTCGGTCAGAAGCACCGGTGACAACCGGGGCCTCGCGAGTGGGTTAGGGGGCTGAGAGCAGGAGGTGGCCATGGCCATGGCTGTGCACCCTACCTCGATAACGGGCAGAGGAAGTGCAGAATCGTCAGGAATGGAAACACCTGAAACCCGGCAAACCACGTGAGCGCCTCCCAGTCAGGAGGGATGAGTGCCCTGGAGCTCAGGGGGCTTGGGGAGGTGGCCACTCCTCACCCCATCGACCTAGCACGTTCCTCACGAGGCTGAAATCATAGCACTTCTCTGCCCACAGATTAAGTCAGAAATCAGCAACCAAAGATAAGTAAGGAAGCTGTCGATTCTGAAAACTAAAACGACAAAATTCTGAATGAGCCACCGGGCAAAGGAGAAATCAGAAGACAAATTGGAATCCAGTGATCCCTGAACGGGAATGAAAAGCCGACAGGCAGGTGTGGAGGCCGCTCAGGCCGCCCGGGAGGAGGTTACAGCGTGAAGTGCTGACGAAGCCAAACAGGACACTGACCGGCCAGAGCTGCCTCACAGAGAAACTGCAGGGGAAATTAACTCACGTCAGCAAGAGTGGACGCAACACAGAAGACGTCGGAAATCAACGCCACAGAAAATCACTGCAGAAAAGTCCCTAAAAGTAAAACCTAGTTCTCAGAAAAGATCAAGGAAATAAAACAACTTCTGGACGAAGCGTCTGAGAGTAGAGACAAAAGACAGAAATGTCAACACCAGAGGCCCTGGGGGTGTGGGGTCTGATCAAGGCCAGGACGCAATGAACTCCCCGCTCCGAACTGACTGGGCTCCCTCACGGCTCTGTAAACAAGCTGTCACCGCGGGACCTGAAGCCGCAGGGAGGAGCCTCCCAGAGAGAAGCCCGACGGCTCCACTGTGAGAGATGAGCCGGGTTCTAAGGAGCCGGCTGGGGGAGAGGCAACAGCGAGAAGACGGCCTGCGGCTCCATGGGCCAGAGCACCCTCTACCACTGCAGGCAGGGGAATTCCACAGAGCTGCCGAGGGCGGGCCGGGACCCGAGCCCTGAGCAGATACCAGCACTCAGGATCCCAGCGCAGGAGAGAGGAGACGGATTCCCGGGGAAGCGGGACCTGGACACGTTTAATCTGCGTGGTCACAGACTGAGGAAGAGACCCGCAGGCCCCCCCCCCCCCCGTTTTCTGCAGAAAGCGCTGGGAGTGCTGCAAATGCACGGGAGAGCTGGTGAGGACGGAAGGAAGGCACGGTCAGCAAGCCGGAGAGAAACAGAAGGGCTCATGAGGCAGCTGTAAAAAGCCTGCAGCTGCCGTCCCCCGCTCTCGGGGACTCACACCTCAAGGCCAGGAAGGGGTGCAGGGTGCAAGCCCCCCGACCCCCTCAGACCAGCCAGCGAAGGGGCACAGATGGCACGGGGGACGCGAGGCCACCGCACACAGGTCACTGTCCATGTCTGAACAGGACGTGACCGTCCACCAGACGCCCACCAACCTGAACACAGGGATCTGACCAGAGTGGGGTCGGCCCAGGAGAGAGATAGTCACCCATAAAAACCAGCTGCAGTGACCGGCTGGTGTGGCTCAGCTGGCTGGAGAGGCACCCTGTCTGCCGAAAGGCTGCAGGTTCGATTCCCAGTCAGGGCACACACCTAGGTTTCCAGTTCGACCCCTGGATGGTGCACACGGGAAGCAATGAATCAATGTCTCTCTCCTGTCCTCTCTGCCTGCAAATCAATATAAACGCATCCTTGGGTGAGCATTAAAGAAACCAACAGAAGTTTTACATAACTGGCATAAAGTGAGCAAGCCCCTAAATCAGAGCAGCACTGAGAGGCAGAGGAGGCCTCAGACGGAGGCACGAATGCTCCTAAGCGGTGACGTGATGCTGCAAAGGGCCTGCCTCTCCCAGACCCACCTGTACACGGGAGCACGCCCGACGCAAACCAGGGCTCTGTGGGAGCAGAGGTGCTTCTGCCCCCGCCCGGGAATGCAGAGAAAGAGAGCATCTCCTCTGAGGAGGAGACACAAAGACAAGCGGGGCCCACATGGGTGTCACTGTGAACCTCCTCTCATAGGACAGGTGCTGTGTGACAGGCTCACGCCCCAACACAGCAGAGCCCGGACATGTGGTCAATACGTGTGAAGCCACCCAGGCCACGCAGCGTGAGGGGGACATGCATCTCCACAAACGGTCTGAAGGTCACATACAAACACACCAGGTCGCCTGCCTCACCCCAGTGCAGAAATCAACTCAATACAGAGCCCAGCCCGCAGGGTGCAGCCTGAGCGTATGAACCTCCGGGAGAAACGCAGTAGGAAACACAGTGGCCGTGGGTGTGCACGGCCCCCCCACGGGACACAGTGTGTGAACTACCCAAGGAAACTGTGGAGCCAGCTCTATCAACATTAGACATGTTTGCCATTCCAGACACGGTGAGGGACATGAAGGACGGGACACAGCTGGGAGAAGCGTGCCCAACACCTACGTCTCCAGGACCTGCTGCTGGAACATGTCAGAGCACAAATAGCTCAGCACAAGGAAACCCCCTCGTTTTTCACAGGGCAGGTGACTGGAGCGGCCAGTCCTCCCAGGACGGGCACGATGACCAATGCCCACGGGCACGCTGTGGGGCTCAGATCCAGCACCCGAGGTGGCCGCAGGGGACTGTTCTGAGCCCAGGCAGCTTCAGCTGCAGGCTCAGGGGAAACTCCTGCCCCCACCCCCAATAACTGAGAGGAACCTGAGGCAGGGCCTCATCCAGGGGAGACCATCCCAGATCTCCTCTCCCAGGCTGCCTGAGTGCACAGCAGACCTGTTTACTAAACACCTGCCCTTCTCATCGGGGACCTTCCTGTCCCTCCCTCGGCACGTTTTATGCACCCGTCCCCTTTCTGTCTCTGAGCCTCCACCTGTGCGCTGACTCTTGTGGATGTGAGGTTCTCACACACAAGCCTTAAATGTGGTTATTTTCTCTAGTTATTCTGTGTGATGCCTGATTCTTAGACCAGAAAAGAACCTTCGTGGTAAAGGGAAGTTTCCTTCTCCCCCACAATGCTCAACATCGTCCTTACAAAACTGCAAACTGAAATAACAACAACGAGATGTCTCCGTGCCCATCAGAACAGTGTGATGTGCTCAGTGTTGATGTCCCCTAAGTTCCTGTGCTGAATCCTGACCCCCACCTGAGGGTGCCATGAGGTGGCCACAGGAGGTGAGGCGGTTGTGAGGGTGGAGCCCCATGAGTGGGACGGTGACCTGGTAAGAGACCCCAAAGTTCCTCCCCCTCCACAAGTGAGGACACAGAGAGCAGGGGTATCTGCAGCCAGGAGAGGCCTCCCTGACCCGCCAGCACCTGGTCAGACTCCAGCCTGCACACGGAGAGCAGTGACTGTGCTCCAGCTCCGTCCATGGTGTGAGTTCCAGCAGCTGAACTGAGACAAGTGGCCCAAGTAAGGAGTGAACAGCAGGGGTGTGAGTGTGGGGAGCAGGGGACCCTCACACCCGCTGGTAGGGACTCAAAGCAGTGCAGCCCCCTGGAAATCAGCTCAGTGAGTCCGAATCACCCCATAACCCAGCACCTCCACTGCTAGGTGCGCACGTGTGTGTGATGGATGAACACAACGGGGTCTGTCCACACAGTGGAATATTACGCAGCCACGAAAGGAGTGAGGCTCTGACACAGGCTACAGCGTGGTGGACGCTGAACAAAGGCAGAAGCAACACACAAGGTGACGTGGTGTGTGATTCATTTATGTGAAATGCCCACAACGGGAAGTCCAGACAGAGAAGGGTCACGTTGGTGTTGTCAGGGGCTGGGGAGGGGACACACATGGGAATGCGTGACTGTCGTGGAATGGCACACAGGTGAAGGCTGTGACCCCTGCATGTGGAATAAACATCTCTAAACTGTGCATTTTAAATGGTTAAAATGCTGCCCGGCTGGCGTGGCTCAGTGATTGAGCATCGACCTATGAACCAGGAGGTCACAGGTTCGATTCCCCGTCAGGGCACATGTCTGGTTTCGGGCTCGATCCCCAGTAGGGGGCGTGCAGGAGGCAGACGAGCCACAACTCTCTCATCATTGATGTTTCTGTCTCTCTCCCTCTCCCTTCCTCTCTCTGAAATCAATAAAAACATATTTAAAAATAAAGAAAGAAATTGTTAAAATGCCAACGGACTTCATGTGGATTCAGCACAATAAAAGAATTCCCACTGTACAGCTCTGTTCATGTAAGATCCTAGGAAACGGGCCCTAACCTACAGTGACAGGAAGCAGGTCGGGGCGGGGTGGAGAGGGGAGGAACAAAGCACGCGTTCAGGGGCTGCGAGTGCTTATCCCAGCTGGGCTGGTGGTGTCACAGGACACGCACGTCACCCATGTAACTGTACACAGCAGACCGCTGGCTGTCCACAGGACACGCACGTGACCCGTGTAACTGTACACAGCAGACCGCTGGCTGTCCACGGGACACGCACGTCACCTGTGTAACTGTACACAGCAAACCGCTGGCTGTCCACGGGACACGCACGTCACCCGTGTAACTACACAGCAAACCGCTGGCTGTCCACGGGACACGCACGTCACCCGTGTAACTACACAGCAAACCGCTGGCTGTCCACGGGACACGCACGTCACCCGTGTAACTGTACACAGCAAACCGCTGGCTGTCCACGGGACACGCACGTCACCCGTGTAACTGTACACAGCAGACCGCTGGCTGTCCACGGGACACGCACGTCACCCGTGTAACTACACAGCAAACCGCTGGCTGTCCACGGGACACGCACGTCACCCGTGTAACTACACAGCAAACCACTGGCTGTCCACGGGACACGCACGTCACCCGTGTAACTGTACAGAGGAACCATGTGCTGTTGGTCGCCCTCCACTGTACCTCAGGATGCTGCCAAACAGGGAAACGATACACCGATAAGAAGTAAACACACGGCGGGCTCCACGTGACCCTTGGGAGCGAACAGGAAGCCACGGTGAGGCCGCTCTGCGCACACCCGCGTGGCTACAGGGAGTGACAGCAGCAAGTGCCCCGCATCCCAGGGCAGCCGGCCCCTCCCGCCGCAGGCCCAGCAGGCGCTGGGGAGAAGCCGCTCTGGAAAACCTCACCGCAGCATCTTGTAAAATTAGACACGCGGTCACCAGACGACCCAGCAGTTTCCTCTGAGGTATTTATCACCCCAGGGAACACATGTGTGACCCCAAGTCTTCAGACCAACGTACAGGGAAGCTTAATCCCAAGACAAAAACTGGAAACAGCCCTGGCCAGGTGGCTCAGTTGGCTGGACCGTCGTCCGCATATGCCAAGGTTGTGGCTTCGATCCCGTCAGGGCTCATACAAGAATCAACCAGTGAATGCATCAGTAAGTGGAACAGCAAATCAATGTCTCTCCCTCTCTCTGGAAATCAATAAAATGAAACAAAAATAAAAAGCTAGAAACCAATGAGTGCTCCTGGAGATGGACCACGGTTGTGCCCCACAGATCACTCCTGGGCATTAAAGGACCTGCAGGAGCATCACAATTACGCTCTGAGGGAGCAGCCAGACTCCAATCTGCACACGGCACGATCCCAACATGAGAGTCCAGAAAGGAAAATGCAGGGTGGAGAGCTGACACGGCTGAGCTGGGCGGGCCTGAGGGGAGGGACCGTGCACACAGGGCGGGGAGCACACGAGGCACAGAGAACGTGGGGAATGGACATGTCCCCTTCCTCAGGGACGGATGTGTCCCCTTCCTCGACTTCAGGGTGGACACACGGAGGGGGCGGTGTGTTTATTAAAACACACCACCTGTATACTTAAAAGTGGCCACCTTGCTGTATAGAAATTACATCCCAATAAACCTTACGGAAGCAAAGATGTAACCGTCCCACTCGAGGAGGTAGAAAGAGAGGGAAGAGAAAAGTGTGTAAGAAATTAACAAAGGTGGGGCATGAGAGACAAAGAACTAAAGGAACCCCGGAAGCCGACAGGTGCGTACCCAAACAAGGTAACAGTCTCCAGCACGACTGGTGCAAAGGAGCAGAAACAAATGACCCCAGGAAAAGAGGGTCATATGCGCAGATTTCATTAAGATTAAAAAATCACAACGATGAGGAAAAGCTTCACATAATAAATGGATCAACTACGCAGCTGTTGTTTTAGAAAAAATGTAAATAAAAAATGACTGCAGAACCAAAATCCTATGTAGCGCAATACGTGTAGACAGAGGACGCGTTCTCGTGTGGAAGACGCACCCGGAGTGGCCGGCTGGGCGGGTGGGGACAGGGCACAGGGGACCCCCTCTGTCAGCCTGTGCCACAGGAGATGGTGGAAGTGATGAACCAGATGACCCACTGACTTCACCTTGCACCACACGGGCAAGAGTACCTGGACACACAGCACGTACACGCAGCTCTCACCTCACAGGCATGAGAGATTTCTCAGAGAAATGCTGACCAGGGTTCGCCAAGTGCCAGGACCCACCTATGTGAGGGAAACTCCAGACGCCTGGGGACACGCCTGCTGGAGCCTGTATGTGACTCACCCACAGGCTGATGGAAAAAATGGGGCAAGGCCCTAGGGGGATGTGACCACAAGATCCCATGGGCGTGAGGTCACCCTAGGATCCGGCAGCCCTGCTTAAGAAGGTCCCAAGGATGCTCGGACAGAGCGAGTAATGACACACACACGCCACACTGCAGAGTACCCACCACAGCCACCAGCTGTCCTGAGGAGAGCTGAATCTCAGCCATGGCCCCCCCGCCGAGACAACGCGTGCAGTGTGGCATCGGGTGCAGTTAAAATCACACAGAGGGAGTGTCCACATTCATCCGCCCAGAGCTCTGGACGGGCAGGGAGGGACAAGGGTCAGGGGTGCACACAGGGCTGGCGGAAGTCGGGGCAGAACCTGGGGACCAGTCCCTAAAAGATACAAATTCTAACCTTCGCTACATCCAGGAGGTGACACAGCTGCATCTGTCCCCCAATATTCAGGGTAAAAAGTAATGCAAGGCCCCGTGTGTCTGATTTTGAAGACGTGGAGAGGGTGGGGATGGGAGCCCACGCTCGGATCACGAGGATGAAGGCGCCCAGAGAAACGCACTCGTTTGCTCACCCAGGACGCCCACCTTGGCTACCGTGCCCATGTCCTCCATGGTGGCCCGCTCGTGCGGGAACTGGGCGAATGTCCTCTCGATCCTGGCGATGACAGCATCCGTGCTCACCGTGTCCTGTGGCCGGCCACGAGGGAAGTAGAAGGTGGGGATGCTCTGGCTGGTGGCCGGCGGCCGGGGCTCTTCCTTCTTCCTCTGGACCTTGGAAGGGAGATAGGTGACATCCTGGTTAGAACCCAGGACACTGACAGTTTCTCCGCACTAGTGCAGGGTGGGAGGGCGTGGAATTCATCTAGATGTGAGCGCTTCCAGCCCACCTGCCCTGAGTCTGCACAGAGAACTCCCGACTGTCCTGAAGGCTGACTTGTCTCAAGCCACGCACCCGGGAGGTGACACATGCAGGAGGTGACACACCAAGAGAGTCACGTGTTGAGTCTCCTGCCATCCTGCTTAGGTGGGATCCCAGGGAAGGGACAGCTGCTACCAAGGCTGCCAGCATGGTCCCTGCACCGTAGCTCCCCTGGGAGGTCTGCTCAGCACAGGTGAGCTATGGAAGGGAGGTCACTCAAATCCCAATGGGCTCCTCTGTCTTGAGCTCCCTTGTTCTCACACCTACAAGTCCCGGAAAACTGGACAGGCATCCACCCCCCCTGCAGAAGGCCCCCCAGAAAGGACCTGCGCCCTAGGGTCTTATCCTACCCAGAATGTGGAACAGCAGACAAGTAATGAACCGAGGTGTAGCGGGCCAGGGTGTGGCCAGTCACCCACAGCCAGAGCCGACACCTCCACAGCATCCAACCTTGAGCTGCGTGACCTCCTGACCCACCTTCCCAGACCAAGTGTGAGGACATCCCTGGGGAGCTCACCTGCTGGTCCGGCTGCAGTCGCAGGTCAGGGGTGCATTCTGTACACAATAGGGCTGCACTGTGAACCTGCCCTAGTAGAGCTGATATTCATGGGACCGTTAGGAAATGCCTGCTGCTGCCCTGGCCGGTGTGGCTCAGTGGTTAAAGCATCATCCCGAGGACTGAAAGGTCCTGGGTTCGATTCCTTGTCAAGGGCACATTACCTGGGTTGCAGGCTTCATCCCTGGCCCCAGTCAAGGTGCCTATGGAAGGCAACCAATAGATGTGTCTCTCTCACATAGATATTTCTCCCTCCCTCCCTCCCTCTCATTCTCTCTGAAAATCCACGGAATAAATATCCTTGGGTGAGCATTAACAAAAAGAAGAAACGCCTGCAGGACTTCAGCCAGGAGCTGGCACCGGGTGGGTTTGGGGCAGGAGAACCAGGCTCCTTGTGCCCTGGTCAATGACCTCGCTGTCCCCAGCACTGTAGGGCTCTGTCTCCCCAGGGGACCAAACACTGTCTCTCTCTGCTGACCCCACAGGCCTGCTGTGCTGGAAACAGCTCCCTGAGGCCATGGCTCACATAGGGCCACCAAGAGCTATGCGTCTGGCCGTCCCCACTGGCAGTGACGGGAGCACCATGCAGCCTGGGGATGCGTCTCCACTGCACACCCTGTGTTCTAGACATGACACCAGGGGTGAACACAGCAGGAACAGCCAGCCTCCTAGCGGGAAGTGCGAGACCCAGGGGTGAAAAGCTGGTGCCTGAGGCCACGGGGAGCGGGGCTGGCGGCGGCTGGGGAGTCCCGTAGCACACTCAGGAGGTAGAGCACGAGGGGCTCACCCCCCCTCCGTACACAAGGTGTGGGAACTTCAAAGCATACACACAGCAGGACCAGCGAACCAGCAACAGGAGCCTGTGGGAGAGGCACACACTGAACAAGAGGAGGGCCCATGATGACCGGAAAGGGGCGTGTGGGGACCACACCTGCAGGGCGCCCGCACAGCCGAGGGGACAGGCTCTCTACGCAGGGAGGGGCTCATACCACTCAGCACCGTTACTGAGCGCGAGGAGTCGCTGCCTAAAGCGCTCACCCCACACAGAATGCAGGAGTGCAAACCATCCACTGACCAGGACACACACGGCCAATCAGTCGGCTCAGTGCACCCTGCTTCTACAACCTGAGGGGGCCTCTTTATCCCACCCCACACAAGGGCCCACTCAGAGGGGAGGGGACCTGGACGGGGCCCTGCGGAGAGGGGACAGCCTGGGGACCCAGGCGACCCCAGCATACTGTCCGGGAACAGCAAAAACGTCAGAGAAGAAAACCGAGACACATCAGGAGATGGGAACACAAGGAACTGAGAGGGCCACCTCTGCCACAGGGGATCTGATGGAGGGCGAGGGGAGGAGGGAGGAGGGCACCCAGGCAGGGGGAGCAGCTAAAGGGCTGGACCTCCGGAGTCTCCAAGGCCTGCGAGGCCTCAGGCACACACTGCAGGTTTCTGGCTCTCTCAACATCCCTCTGCAGGCAGGCACCTCAGCCACACCCAGGCCCCAGCAGGAAAGATGCCCTGGATGGGTGTTACATGTCCCTTCCCCCAACACACAGTTGACCCCACCCTTTGCCCCTGCGCAGGAATCATCACCCCAGGTCACCAGCCTCCACAGGCAACAATGCACACTCCCACCAGGACCCTACCTGTATCTGCCCCCCCATCCTGACCCACACCTCAGGACCAAAAAAGTCCCCAAGTTCTAATGAAAATAAGCGGTTCATGGTCAAAAATCACCAAACACACAGCAAAACAAGGCACCAAGAGGGACAACCTGACGCAGGGAAGCGAGAGCCACACCTGATGCAGGACAGTGAGACCCACACTCAGGCCCACACCTGACAGGCAGCAGATTTTCCAAAGCGGCCACAATAAAACAAAACAAAAGGGGGTAACTCCAAGGAGCAAACAGTCAGACCTGCAGCCAGCTTTTCAGCAGAAACGACAGGTACAGGAAGCCGGAAGGAAAGATGCGCACCTAGAACCCATAAGAGTAACTCTGAAGGGTTTACACTAGGGAAAAAACAGACAAACAAAACAAGAGCGAGTGCCGCTAGCACTCACTCACTCAGGGACATGCTGAGGAAGTACCTCCGGCAGGAGCAAGGGTTCCCCAGGGGGAGGTGTGAACTGCAGAGGGATAGAGGGTCAGGAGGCTGAGAGACGGGGGTCAATCTAGACACCATGACCCCATAAACCAGTCATGAGAAGGTCACTCTAATTCTGCTATAAGCCCTCTCACGATAACAACGACGGCATGTAAATGAATGGGTAGATACTTCAGTTGTGCTTACAAACACTAGCGGTTGATGTTTGCAGGATAAGCAGTAGGCTGGGAGAGAGGGTAACACTCCGAGCTGGGAGAGGACACACAGAGGGGAGGCAAGGAGGGAGGGGGTAAAAAGAAACAAAGGAACACTGAAGACGAGGGAAAATGGATCAACAGTGACAATAAATGTAAACGGACTAACACTCCAGTTAAGAGACAAAGATCAAACTGAAAAGGTAACATTTATTTGTGAGAGACGTACAAGGACACAGGCTGAAAAAATTTTAAAGGACTCATAAAGACCGCAGGCAAACAGTGGCAAGGAGAAAGCCGGTGGAGCGCGTGTGTGGACGTCCCAATTCATGCTGACGGGACTCACCAGAGCTGGACTTGGGATCTTTCACCTTTACGATGCTGCAAAAGCCATTCGCATTCAGTACAAACCAGCCCGGCTATGTTTGGTGGGTTCGGTATATTAAGTGCATTTTCAGCTCACGATACTGTCAACGTATGGCGGCTTTATGGGTGCATAACCCCATCGTAAGCCGAGGAGCATCTGTATAGTAACGTCCACAGAACAGGTGGGAGACTCGGGTGTGACTAACGAGTCACCGCAGCATGCTGAGAGGTGGGTGGTGGAAGCTGTGACCACCCTGAGCGGCCCGTGCCTCAGCCCAGAGGGCAGACGCTGGTGGGAAATGTCGAAATCCAGCAGAGAGGGAGGCCGAGCCCAGCTCCCCAGCACCTAGCAGAGCTGACGGCATGAGAAACAAACAGGCCGTGTGGACACAGGAGATTTACAGCCTACTCTCTGGACATAAATAGACCACGGCCCAGCACAGCTCAGGACACATGCTTCTGTAGCTCGAGGGGCAGAGCTGGGAGCCGGCCACCACCCGGCTGGGCCATGGGGCTCAGCACATTGTGAGGGACAGCGGACAATGCTCCCCAACCACGATGGTCGGGCTGCACATTGGTGACGGCAGCAAAAATAGCACACTGTATTCGTGCGCATTTGTGTGCACGTGTGTGTGCACGTGTGTGCAGTGTCAGAGCTCTAAAGCAGGCCTAGGGCCTCAGAGGAAGGGAAGCCAGCCAGGGCTGAGGTGTTTGGCTCCCAGGCGCTGCACCTCAGCCCCCACTCAACATGCATCCGACGTGGCCTAGGGCTGTCACCAGGGCAACGATGAAGACGACACTCTGCTCGCACAGAGCTATTTCTGACCCGTCACCATCCCAGGAATGGCAGACATGCCCATGGGCCTCCCCCCCACACACAGTGTGCAGACACATCCAGATCCACTATAAACAAGTCTCACGTAAAACAACCTGTGTGTGTTTGCGGAGGGACTGATGCCAGGAGAGCAGGAAAGGTCCATGAGAAGTCAGCCTAGGTGGTGTCCACAGAAACACTTCTCTAAACACCAGCCTCAGAGGCCAGGTATCCGAGGGGTCAGAGGGCACGTGCTGGGACACAGGAAATGACCTCATTCCAACCCCAACCACACGGACATGCAGGAGGAGCACATGGGAGGGGACCAAGCAGGCCAAGCAAAGCTACACTGGGCACAGGCTGAGAACCTCCTCGGTTTCCCAGGGTGGACGCCCACCTGAGACCAGACCTGACCGGGTAGCTCCACACAGCAGCATGAAGATTCCAGGCGAGTTCAGTGCTCACAGGGACATGTCCCCTCCCACCCCCATGGGAGGCCCTACAGGCCAGGGGCTTTCTCCTGGGCTCCTCGGTCCTCTCCACACCAGCTGTCAAACATGGGATGGCCAAACAGAGTCAATGGGTCAACGAATAAAACAGAGGAGCCAGAAATAAAGATGAGAAAGCTGGGCCGTGGCAACGTTTATTTGAAGGTCCCCTACCCACCACAGGAGAGAGCCTGGCTCCGAGATGACAGAGACCCGGAGAGGTGTCCTGGGGTGTCTGAGCTCTAAGAAGCCAGAGGGGGATGGAGAGGAAGCCCTCAGATGACAGGGAGGCAGGCTGAGCAGTTCTGGCTGCCTCAAAAAGATGAGGCCAGGGCTGTCCAGTGGCCAGGCCATGGCAGAGCAACTGTCACATCTGAAACACCGCCCCCCACTGTCACCCTCGAGCTCCATCATCTCCCGCCGCCCCATCTCCCCATCCCACCCAGACCATGTCGGGCATCCACCCTGAAACACACTGGGGTGGAGACGCCACAAAAGTCCTACCCCGACGGCCCCTGATTTGTCTCTCACCTTAGGGAACTCTCGCTGTACATAACACAGTGTCTTCCCTGAAAACACTGTTGAAGCCCATCCTCTGTGACCTGAGACAACTTCCTGCTGAGGGGGTTAGTTCATGATCACACCGCGTGACTCCACGTCTAAGTGAAGATGCGCTCACATAGGCCTTCCCTAAAAACGAGGAGCCAACGACAACCCCAACCCACGTGCAGACAACATTGCGGAGAGGGGAGCACAGGGGAGAAATGCAGAAACTCAGAAGTGTGTAAAAGCTGAATCGTGATCCCAGAACAAACTCCAGTTAAGTATCAGCAAAAAGGTCCTTGTCTACCCTGAGCACCAGGGTCTGATAGAATGGGACCTTTTTTAGGCCACGACGTGATGTTAATGTGCAGTCTTGGCAGACGCTGAGCCTGCCCTGTGCCCGGCCCCCAGGCCCCCAGCCCCCCAGCCCCCAGGCCGCCACCACCTCAGGGTGAGGGGAGGGGGAGGCCGCACCACAGAGAAAACTCCAGCCACAAACTGATTCCACAGTGGTCACGGGAAGCCTCCCACTTTTACAGTATGTGGTCCTGTTAAACTAAGTCATGAACCATGTGCCACGTATGGAAACGGAGACACACACCTCTCTGAGTGCTTACGGGTTTAAAGGCCAATTAGTTCCTAAAACCACGGGTCTGTGTACTCCGGTTGGTACGGTGTGTGGATATCTCGTAAATCCCCCTAAAAACACATCACTCATAGCACAGTGCTGCCCATCGCAGTAAAGCTGGGGTACAGGGAATCGTGTCCATTCCGACAAAGCTAAGGCATCACACAGAAGACTCCGCTCAATAACCGTGGGGAGAGCCACGCTCAGGCCCCTACAAAGGGCAGGGTCCCGGCACTGACAGACAGTTCAAGCTCCTGTGCGGTCACAGCCTGCCTACCGACAGCCCTAGCCCACCCTGAAGTCAGTTCCCAGCCCACGGCGGTACCAGCCGCTAAAACACAGGAGAGGGGACAGTGGAGCTCTTTTAAAAAACAAACAAAAACCACCCCAGGAAGCTTCACTGGGGACCTCCTCACACTGTGGGTGCTGTTCTGGGAGGAACACCAGGGGGGTGAGCACCCCCAGCAGTGAGCCCCGCACGAGCAGCCCCCGCCCCCGACCTGACCTCCCGGGACGGCGAGGGACGAGACGAGCAGCCACAAGCAGGCACAGGACGCGCCGCACCTGCTGGAAGGCCTTGAGCCTCTTCTTGAAGCGGGAGGGCAGGACAAAGTCGCAGCCGCGGGCCAGCGAGGCCAGCTCCTGCCTCAGGTCGGGGTCCTGCCGCAGGGACAGCTCCGGGAGCCGCATGTCGGCTCGCATGGGCCGCCCGGGCTGGGGGCCGTGCTCGCGGGGCTGGGCCGGGCAGGGGCCGGCGGGGTCGAGGCGGCAGCTGCGCCGGGCAGGGCTGAGAGGGTGGCCGGGCTCAGCGCGATCCATGCACAGCCCGGCGGACGCTCTGGGGGCCGGCCCTGGGCCGCTCGCATTCCACAGGCTGAGCGCACATGCTGGAGGTGGGGGGAGCGGCCGAGGGAGCAGCTGAGAGGGGACTCGGCGGCCGGAGTCTGGGCAGGAGGGAGCACCGAGGCCCGGCTCCGACCGGTCTCCCGAGCCGTCTGTGCGGCTGCTGGCGGGGGACAAAGGCTGGAGGGCTGCAGAAGCCGGAGGGGTGCAGAGGCAGCTGTGGGCACAGCGACCTTCTGACCGTCCTGGCTCAGCCCAGAGGAAGGGCCGGAGTAAGAGAGCAAGTCGGCGGGAGAGCAGATCTGGGGACACCGCCCGCCGGTGCTGAGGAGGGAGGGGACAGGGGCACTCCAGAGACGTGAAGTCTGTCCTCCGCGGAACGGAGCCTGTCACACAGCTCCGTGCCCGAGGTTCCCGTGCTGGCCAAGGACCCGGCTGGCCCCTCCCTGGACACACAGCACAGAGGGTCTGCATGCCTGCCCACCCCGCCCTGCATGGCACGGGCAGAGTTGAGAAGATGGCTGTGAAAAGGGGCAGGGGGCTGGCCCCTTTTCCAACACTGGGGAGGGGGAGCGCTTGGGTTTGGTACCTGGGGCTGTCCACATGTGCTGTGGAATGTGACCCAGTGATTGTCATACAGATGAGGGGATGAAGGCGGGCTCAGACCGAAGACGCAGAGGAGCCCACAGCCAGGTGTCCCCACCCTGTCTCCACCAGGGAGGAAACAGGTGCCCACGAGAGGCCACGTCTCACACAGCCAAGGGTAACATCTCTCAGCAATAACTGGGCTTAAGGCACTCGTAGCCTCAGGGTAGAACCTCAGCCCAGCCTACACCCATGGCTGAAACCAGACCCTGAAGGACACAGACAGATGTGAGAACACACAGCTCAGAGGGGCTTCCACTGGCGGTGGCCGTGTAACTGAGCGTGGGCTCTGTTCCGGGCAGAGGACACCACACCCGCCCAGTGCTGGCACAGGGACACCCAGGATTAGTGGGGATGATGTTTGGGGCACCCGGCCAGCCCAGAGGACGCTCTTCCAGGACATCCTGCCTCCCCAGGGGAACCAGCCATGTGGTGGCCGATTCCTGTAAGGAAGCTGACAGGACACCCCCTGGGCAGGGCCTCCCTGGGTGCCCCTGACGACCAAGCCACAAGCCTCCATCTGGGTCCCATACCCTGAGGCTCCACCAGGGGACTGCTCCCCCCACAGCTCAGTCCTGGCCGGTGCCTGTGGCCTCCTGTCCACAAGGAATCCTGGTCCCATCTGAACCTGCTCCTGGTGCTGAGGTTACAGAGAGCGGGCCCTTCGACAGTGTCCCCAGTTTCAGCTTTAAATGTGCCCCACGATAGTAGGGGTCAATACAAGGTAAGGCAGAAAGAGCATGAAACAGGCCTAACGTGTCCTGTTGAAATCTTGCTACAAACCCAAACTTCAACCCAAATAGACACAGAAACTTTTCACTCCTTTGTCCATGTCTAAATAAACGTTGGGGAAAGACGACTCGTTCCAGGCACTCTCAAAGGTAACTTATGATGGAGAAAAAGGCAGGATGGAGAGAGATACCAGGCCCCACTCTGACTACTTTTTAAGTGTTTTTTCCCCAGGATCAACTGGAAATGCTGAGCACAGTGCAGGATGCTGGTTACGCTGCCACTTACAAGTGAGGAAACTGAGGCACACAGGTGAAGGACCCTAGTTGCAGGGCTACTAGGCGATGGAGCAGGCCTGGGACAGGCAGGCAGGGGACCAGGGGACCCGGGGCTCGACTGACCCCTAGGACCCCTCCCCAGGTGGAGACCCCTTTCCCTACCACAGGCCGACTCTGTAGCTACTCAACCTGGAAGCTTTTGGAAGCTGGGACTCACTATCACCAAAACCACCTCAAAGACCCCACTAGAGGGGGAGGGGGAGGGGCTTCTAAAGCTGTGTATTTAGTCCACTGCCTTGCGGGAGGGGGGGGGGGCGGGCACAGGGACACGACACAGAACGGGCCACAGGCTCTAATCACGTCTGCCGGCCCCTCTACAGGACAGATGCGGACAGGTCAGCCCTGAGGAAACTGTTCCTTCCTTTTTGTTGTTTCTTTCCTTCTTTTTTTTTTTTTTTTTTACATGTCTGTTCTGTGTGGTTCTGAGCAACGTAATAAAATAAAGCCCACAGTGATTTCTTCCTTCGCCCAGGAGTGTTTCAGAAGTCTGATTTTAGCTTCCAATTGTTCATTCCAAAAAAAAAACCCACACTGAAAACTGACCTCGCACTGCCTTCAATGTCGAGCAGGGTTAGAGAACTCGGTCTGCAGGGTAGGGAGTATTTTCACATTTGTGCAGAATGCTCTGTGGCCTGGGATCCGACACCCTGGGAAGTTTCTTTGAAAAATGAACAGGAGACTCTGCTTCCAAGCAGAATGGGGAAGCAGAGCCTAGGTTCACCATCCCGCCTACACCACAGCGAGATGCCCGCTTGTCATGTCCAGGGAGGGCCAGGTCGACAGGCTATGACACGCGGCACTGGCTCAATGCATAGGAACTGGAGCCTCACCCACAGATCGAAAGTATAAAACAGTACAGCCACCTCGGAGAAGAGTTGGACGGTTTCTTACAAGGTTAGCATGTATTTACTGTAAAATCTGGTAACTGCACTTTTCAGCATCTTCCTGAGCTAGAAACGTATGTCCACACACAGGCATACAGGTCTGTGCACAGTAAGGATAGGAACAACTCAGAGGCCACCCACACTCCCGAGAGACAGATTGTGACTCATCCAGAGTCCCCACTCAGCAGCGCAGTGGGACCAAGGCCACATCACACACCTCAGGGTGAACCTCACACTGCCCAACACAAGAGGCTGCACGGTCAAGATTCTGGACAGGGACACCCTAGACCAGAGGTTCCCCAGGGGCCCAGAACGGGGGTGGAGGAGACGGGTCTGCATTGTAACTGGCTCCTGCAGGGAGGCCACACTGTGCCCTGCACACATGCCACTCATCACTCTGTGCAGTGTGTAAACTAATTCAACAGAGCTGGTTTTTAAAAACCCACAGAACAATTCTCCATTCTCTCCCCAGCATCTCTGCTTCCACATCCCCAGCTGCATCCCCTTCACGTGCATTCACCAGACAGTGGTGCAGCCGCCCTGTATGTCCAAGCATCCGGGGAGCTCTAGGGAGCAGAAGGATAAATCACCCACCGCATAGAGCTCATACTCAGTTGGGGAGACACAGAATGAGAAAATAAACCCTGAGATGACAGGCAAAGCAGTGAAGGTGCCAGGGCCCAGTGCTCTGAATAGGGGAGAAAACAGTGCCCCCAGCCAAGCGTACATCCATCTAGAACCTTAGAAAGGGACTTTGTCTGGAAATAGGGTCTTTGCAGATGGGATGAAGTGAAGGATCTGAGATGAGCTCTTCCTGGGCCAGGGGGCCCTACATCCAAGGACAGGGTCCTTATAAGAGACAGAACAGGAAACAGACACAGAGGAGAAGCCACATGGAGACGAAGGCAGAGACAGAAGGGGTGTGGCCACCAGCCCAGGGACGCCTGGAGCCCCCAAGAGCTAGAAGAGGCTGCAAGGATCCTCACTGGAGCCTCCAGAGGCAGTTCAGCCCTGGGACACCTTGATCTCAGACTCCTGGTCTGCAGGATGGAGAGAGGAGGGATTTCTGTTTTTAAGCCCCAGGCCTGTGCTACTTTGTTATGTGCCCCCAGGATGGGCTAGCATACAGGAGGAGTGTCAGTGAGAGGACAACTCTGGGAGAGCACTACAGAGGTGAGGGTGAGGCAGGGCGTGACCAGAGGAGGATCAGCACGGTGAGGCCTGCAGGGCGGGGCTGTGGGGAAAGCCGAGGCAGTGGACAGGATGGAGTGAGGGGGTAGGGGGACCAGCATCACAACAGCCAACTAGACACCTAGAGTCCCTTATTCAATAAAGGTCAAGGGTCCCGCCATGCCTACACACTGTGGAACTGCTCCCCCAAATTCCCAGATTGGGAGGGCTTCCTTGAGGAGCCAGACCACCAGCAGGGCAGCAGCTGTGACATCGAGGGCACCCGTTCCCATGGCCACGTTCTCCGAGTGCTAGTTGGCCTGCGTTACCTTCTCCCTGAAGGATGCTCTGGTCCCTTGGAGCTGGAAACATGTTAAGGTGCTTGTGAGGAAAAGACCCAGCAGGGAGGACCAGCCTCTCCACTCTCTGATGCCACCACCATCCCCAGGCCTGCACAAGGAAGACACCTGGGACTGCAGCAGGGTGCACCTGCTGCACCCAGGTAGGACCCATGGGCTGGGCTCTGTGCCTGGAGGTGCAGATATAGCATCAGCCAAGGCCCGCCTCCCCCCTTCCCACAACACAGGTGTCCTGGGGTCCCAGTGCAGGGCGCAGGACCCACACGCCTCTTGCTGCCCCTCGGGTGGGCCTCACTGAATTCATACTATATCTTAAAAATATAAACTCAGGCCTTCTCTCAAGGCATTTTACGTGAAAACGTTATTCTGTAATCACCATTTTAGGGAAAATACTTCCCGAGCATGTGGCAGACGCTGTATTTGTCAAGCAGCACCCTGACAATTTTGCCAATGTCAGGTTTTTTTAATCCTTACCCAAGGATATTTTACCCATTGCTTTTGTGAGATGTGAGAGACACATCCATTGCTTGCCTCCTGCACAAACCCCGACTGGGGCTGGGGAGCGAACCTGCAACCCAGGTACATGCCCTTGACCGGGAATCGAACCGGCGACCCTTTGGTGCGCCAGCCGATGCTCTAACTACTGAGCCACCGGCCAGGGCAGCAGGGGAAATTTTTTCAGTATGTAGGGCTTTCTTGGGGAGGGGAGGGAGCGGGCAGATTCAATGCGAAAGCGTTTCCTCGTCGGTCACGTCCACCAGCCTCCCGCACCTGCCGCGCGTTGCTAGGCGACCGGAGCGGCCTTCGCGGGCGCGTTAGCGGAAAGAAGAGCGACTTACTACTCTGGTGCCCGCGGATCTACGAGTGCCCCGGGCGTGCGGCCCGTGCCTGGGGCTAGAGGCGGCGCCCAGGGGCAGCGCGCTGGACGCGGGGGCCGGGCCGGGCGCCCCCAGGCTGTCGAACACGCTGGGCTTGCAGGCGGGGGCCGGGGGGGCCGACGGGGGCCCCGCGTCTCCCCCGCCCACGTCGGCGCGCGCGGGCGTCTGGATCCTCTGCAGACAGTCCCAGAGCATCGTCTGCGTGCTGGCCTCGCTCAGCCAGCACAGGAACAGCTCGTCCACCTTCATCTTCAGCACCGGCTGCAGCACTTTGCCCGGCGGCATCTCCGAGGCTCGGCCCCGCCTCCCCGGGAGCCCCCTTTCCTCACGCCAGGGGCAGAGTCCAGCCTCCTGGGGCCTCGGGGGTGCAGACCACGGCCGCCCGAGGGGCCCCGAGCCCCGGCGGCGCGTGCACGCAAGCTCCGGGGTGCAGGCGAGCTCCGGGGTGCAGGCGGCGCCGGCCGGACTGGGGTCGCAGGCCCGGGGCGCAGGGTCCGAGGAGCGGGGTGCAGGCAGCGCCCGGCGGAGTTGTCGCGTCTGCGGCCCAGAGTCCGGGAGGCGGCGGCGTCCGGGCTGACGGGGCCCTGGGGTCCGGGGAGTGGGCGTGTCCCGCGTTCAGGGGTTCCACAGGCTCGGGGGACCCAGTGCAGGCGGACCAGGCAGACACCGGCTCAGGGCAGCTTCAAAACGGCCGCGCCGGGCGCGCTCCCAAACAAGGTCGCCTACGTCTTGCGTCACCGCGACGCGTGGCGTCATCACGGCGGCGCACGTCGCTGCACGGCGGCACGTACGCCTCCCTGCCTGCAGAGGCAGCCGGCAGCCGGGGATTTCCCAGGGGCACTTTGGTGGGGCCGGGGGCGCGTAGGGGCGGGGGCGGGGATGGGGGGGCGGCCGCCCCAAGCCAGGTTGTCTTCCTTTCAGGCTTTTTAGGGGTGCGGCCCAAGCGGGCGAAGGGACCCTAGGACCTAGGAGGTACGAGCATGCGCGGTGCTGCTTGCTCGCCGGGGTCTGGGGGCGAGGGGGAGGAGGTCGGTAGGTCGAGCATGCGCACTGCGTGCCCACCGAGCGCGAGCTGGAGGCCCTGAGGCCTGCGAGGGAAGGGAGGGGGAGGATGGGCGTGCGCGCTGCGTGCGCACCCGGAGCGAGCGGGCATGCGCACTGCGTGCCCCCCCCCCCCCGAACGAGCGGGCATGCGCGCTGCGTGCCCGCCGAGGACGGGAGCGAGCGTGCGGGGCGCGGGCGCGAACCGAGGCTGGAGTTTGTGCAGCTAATGGGCACCTTCCCACCGCAGGAGGCTCGTTGACATTAATTTTGTTTCTCAGCCCTAACGGTGGGTTGGAGCCGTGCAACTATAAACGCTGGCCTTTTAGGAGGAGGAGGGGCTGTCTTTAAAATTGCAAAGATGATAAATCTGTTCCGATGGAGGTGAAATGAATGAAATGACTTTTTTTTTTTTCCCCCTATGCCTAGTTTATTTCAGATTATACTTGTGACAGGGTCGGTAAATCATCCACGTTGCACATATGCACTTTTTCCCTTTATTCCTGATTTTTTTTTATTTTGCAAGATTTGTTTTAAAACAAAATTTTACTAAAGTTTTTTGCCTGGTTTTGGTCCCTTTTAGGGGTCCTGAGCTGGGCTGGTGATTTTTTAGGTCTGATGAGCTGGGCTCTGCTGCGTCTCAGTAGGATAAACATAGCCAGATTCACCCCATAACTCTTTTAAATACGGTTCTATTTTGCATGTGGAACTGTTTCAAACTCAGTTTGTTGGGCATGGAAATCCGCGTGTCCTGGGTGATGACAGGGCCACAGGAGCGGTTTCTGTGAAGTTCTGTCCGTGAACCTGGAAGCCAAGGCCTGTGTGGGGGACGCTGTCACTTCTGGCGAGAAGTAAACACCCTCGCCGATGTCTGTCTGACTTTATCGCATACAGACCTCTTGTCGATGAACAGACGTCCCTTTCACTCGGTGTTTAATGAGCTGCCTGTCAGGGTGCATTCATCAGCGGTTTCGGGGGGAATAGGGGTTTTCGGGCTCCTGCACAAGACGGCTTTATCCCTCCTGGGGCAGCGGGGAGGCCGAGGGGAGAGCCTGTGCGGCTGCCAACCGGACAGAAATAAACGGCAGGACCCAAACAGAATGCACCTTCAGTCTGTGCTGGCTCAGGGATCCTGCTCCAGGAAGACAAAGGTGTGTTGTGGGGCCTGGGATGTGGACAGCCAGCCCCCAATGGCAGCAGGAGTCTGCCTATGGCACGGATGGAGGTTCAGCTGGTTCCTTCCATCCGCCAGGGGTGGCGGGAGATCCTGGGAACGGAAGAGTGGAGATGGGGAGGGTGCAAATGGGAGAATTCCAGAGGACTGCATGGAGGAGGGGGCTGAGCAACAGCTGAGTGGGTTCCCATGGTGTGTTACCTGAGCCCGGGTCCTTCCTCTGGCCTCTCAAAGCTGGGACACACCTCCAGCTTCAGCCACACCTGGATCTCACTCCATCCCTTCCCTAGGAATCACACACAGTCTGCTTCTGCCACAGCCCCATGTCAACGAAAGAAACATTCACACCTGTGAAGAATTGCTGTGCGTGTATTTGAGCCCAACTGTTGACAATTATCTGGGAGCAGAATCTCAACAGATTGAGGTGATGCTCCAGAGAATGGCAGTTCTGCACTTGTTTTATGCATTACAATCCAAAGAGGAGACCTAAGGGGGTCCCATGAAATCCATGGGTGATAGATGAGGGAGGCGGGAGAAAGCAAAGCGGGGAAACCTCTGGGATTGGGTAGAAAGTAAAATGATAGACACACTTCTTTTACTCAGGTGGGTGCAGGATAGTTAACAGTCAACAATTAGTAACAACGAGGGGATTTGTAGTATCCACAGAGGGGAGCCTGTGCCCTGAGGGGTCCAGAAAAAGGGAAATTACTTTGCCATTCCAACAGTATGTGATCATAGATGCAAAAAGACAATAGACAGGCTCAGTTCTGGTAAAGATGGACCTTTGTCAGGGAAGATGGCAGCCTAGGACGTGACTACCCATAATAAACTGCTTCTAGTTTAAAAATTTTTTCATTTCAAACCATCCTCTGTGGTTCCTTTAGGTCTCTGAGTTTGCAAGGCAGCCCCGCAGGCCTCCCCTGCGCTTGTCGGGTGAGCATGGGGCCTTTCTATTGTCCACGTGCAGGCGTTTGGTTGCACAGCCGGGCCTGAGAAGTGAGGACGTCCCAGAGAACGTGTCCTAGAGGTGGATCTTCTCCAGCCTGGAGCTGACCCTAAGCTCCAAACATAGTGGCTTGTGCGGCCAGAGGTGGAAGAGTGATGGAGTTTATACGCACCAGGTGTGTGCACCTAACTGCGCTCCTTTTGTCCTGATCTCGTCGAAACGGACGCTGGAGTCACCATTAAGGGACATGTGCTAGACCTCAAGCCGTTGCCTCTCCAAGTAGCTGACAAGACATCTATTTAATACAGCGTGTCCAGGTCCTCTTCTGATTGGCGGGTCTGGGCTCTGTTTATGAATTCCGTCTCGGTCTTGCGCTTTTCCCGTTTCTACTCGCTTTATTGCTGGCTGATTCCCTTTTCAACATTTGGTTTCGTTTCTGGCTCCATCGGCCTGCCTTTGGGACAATTTGAAAGTGAAGGAATTTGCTCTTTTGCTGGGCCCTTCTCATCGGTGGACCCCACGTGCGGCGGACGGGCAAACACATTCCATTACGGGGATATTGCCTATCCCGTTATTGTCGCCGAAATGTTTCCTTCTTGTGAACCCCGCACCCCTGCACCCCCTGATTAAAAGCAGAGTGGTTTTCCTCGATAGGTTTTGAGCGACAGAACCATGAATCAGATGGCCTTTGAAGGTTTTTTCCAGCTAAGACTGCTTTATGGCCACTCCTTATGGGCTATTGTTTAGCTGTGGCCAGAACCAGGGCGGGGGGGGGGGGTGCATTAAAGTTTTCTACCTAAGCAGTCCCATGTCAGGTAAACTGCCAGGTGGGCCTGGTCATTTAAAAAACTAATTTTTTTTTCTTAGAGCTCATTTTGATATGGTTTAGAGGAATGAGAGTTGCACAGATCAGGAAGACTGAAACTAATTTATACTGGTTCTAGCCCAACTAAAGAGAACCAAAAAAAAAAGAAAAGTTGAGGACTGCTCCAAGTTGCCCTTTGATTAACCACAGAAAGGCTTTTACAGAGGTAGTGTACACATGTGGGGTCTTGTTTTGTTTTATTGTGGGGTTGGTTTGTTTTTTACTATTTGTGATCTACCTTTTCAGACAGTCACTTTCTGTGTTCAACGTCCCAGTTTTTAAAAAATATGTTTTTATTGCCCTCGCCGGTTTGGCTCAGTGGTTAGAGCGTCGGCCCGTGGACTGAAGGGTCCCGGGTTTGATTCCGGCCAAGGGCACTTGCCTCAGTTGCAGGCTCCATCCCCGGCCCCGTCAGGGCACGTGTGGGAGGCAACCAATCGATGTCCCTGTCACATCGATGTTTCTCTCTCTCCCTTCCACTCTCTCTGAAAAGCAATGGAAAAAATATCCTAGGGTGAGGATTTTTAAAAATACATGTTGTTATTGATTTTATAGAGAGAGAGAGAGAGAAACATCAATGATGACAGCCATTGACCGGCCGCCTCCTGCACGCCCCGTCCTGGGAATCGAGCCCACAGCCCGGGCGTGTGTCCTGACCGGGAATCGAATCAGCGACCTCTTGGTTCACAGGTAGACACTTAACCGCTGGGCCACACCGGCCTGGCCAACATCCCAGTTTTAAACAATGACTGGCAGGGGCTGGGATGCTCAGAGGTCACAGGCCGTGTGGCCCCCGTCCTCTAAGTGACCACTGACTGCCACACCTTTTTTCTTTTGGTGTCTATCCAGCTGCCGTCTGAATGCTTGTTACTAGCTGTGGGTTCTTCCCATCAGCTTGCCTGTCCCTACCAGTCTCTTCTCTCTTAATTTACTCACAGTGTGTCTATTAAGCTGGAACGCGGCCTAATTAAACTGGTTGGAATCGGCTCTTCTGAGCATGGGCTGAAGCCCGAGGACAGAGGTGGATAGAAGGGTTCGTGATCTCCCGGATTCACAGTGTAGCGGGGAGGGCGAGGGGAATTGTGTAACCAGGTAGTTCAGCGAGCAATTATACAGCACAGCATGGGACTGAGATAGGAAACAAACAGGAGAAGGACTGGTGGAGGGAAGGGAGAGAAGCCTGGCGGAGGCAGTGGCATTTAAGTGGAGTCCTTTTTTAAAAATCCTCACCGTAGGAGTGAGGGTATTTTTTCCATTGATTTTTAGAGAGAGTGGAAGGGACGGGGTAGAGAGAGACATGGATGTGAGAGGCACACATGGGTTGGTTGCCTCCTGCACGTGCACCCTGACGGGGCTGGGGATTGAGCCTGCAACTGAGGTACGTGCCCTTGACCGGAAATCGAACCCGAGACCCTCTGGTGCACAGGCCAATACTTAACCACTGAGCCACGCTGACCAGGGCTGTTTGTTTTAGAAAACACTGATTTTTGTCACCTGTTCACACATTCACTGGTTGATTTTTATATGGGCCCTGACCGGGGATCGAACCTGCGACTGTCATTTCAGGATGACGCTCTAACCAACTGAGCTACCCAGCCAGGGCTTCAGTGGAGGTTTTAAGGATGGTTAATACTGGACATCAGAATGCATTGAAGGAGCCCACAAGAAACAGACGTAGAAACAGCGTTCAAAGTTCTCTCGTGAGGGGCCTCTGTTATCTGCAAAGACGTCTGGACCGTCTCACGTACAAGCAATTAAATTAGGAGGCTGGAAACATAGTGACACTTGTTAGGCTGAGCTGAAACGTCAGGCGAACCTGTTGCTTGTGATAATCACGCAGGCGGAAAATGTGCCCAGTACAGCTCCGGCTTTGGGAAAGGGTCGGGAACCACAGCTGCGGGCTGGTTGTCACTAGCCACCTTGATACGTTAGCAGGTGAAAGAGATGTTTGCAAGGAATGGGCTCATTTGCAAGCAGAATTCAGAGACAGCGCAGGCAGACCCAAAATTACAGGGTTATTTCATTCCATCAGATGTGTGTTCATCCCTGGCCGCGTGGCTCAGTCTGTTGGAGCATCACCCTGAGCACCAAAAAGTTGTGGGCTCAATTCCTGATCAAGGGCACGTACCTGGTTTGCAGGTTTGATCCCCAGCCCCAGTTGGGGCACGTTAGGGAGGCAACCAATCGATGTGTCTCTCACATTGACGTCTCCCTCCCGCCCTCCCTCCCTCCATGGGAAAAAATATCCTTAGCTGAGGATTAACAGCAACAAGAAAAAGTAATAAAATTTTAAAAAGCGTGTCCATTACAACGGCCTCAGAGACAAGCCCCAGAGAAGGTTTAACGCCCTTTGTGAAAACGTTTGAAACAATACCAGTGAGTCCAAGGGCTCCCAGCAAGGTAAGAAGCCTGATGTGCCAGAATCCCCGTAGGTGACCTTGGAAGGACCAGTCCGAACAGCCAAGCCCCAGCCGCGGTACAGACGCCCTAGTGAGGATAAATGATTGTTAGTGTCAGGACTCAGGTTGGGATGGTTGTTACTCACCGCTAGCTGACTGATACATAAGATGCAGAGCCATGAAGGTTTTCACACCGGACACTGAGACGATCAAATATGACTGAGGCATTTACGTCTGGAGAACGAAGATCCATGACAGGTGTGAGACTCTAGATACCAACGAGGAGGCTATTGTGATTTCAGAGGGTGTGTTCGTGGCCTTGGGACACTGTAACAGGTTGCCACACACGCCGCCGTTTGAAACGACACAGCCGTGCTCTGTCACAGTTCTGGGCGTCAGAAGCCCCAAATCAGACTTGCTGGGTTGGAGTCGAGAAGTCGAGGCTGGAGGCTTCTGCAAGCTCCAGGGCAGAACTGGTGCCTGGTGTTTTCCAGCTTCTAGGGGCATAAGGAGTGACTATTTGAGTTGGGGGCAGTGGAGACAAAGGCTGCCACCCCCACCTGGGCAAGATGCTGGAACATTTAGGGAATTAATCGCGGGAGCAATGATGAGCCCAGCTGCCTCCTGCAGACACCACACAGGAGAGGTGGGAGGGGATTAGGGTTGGGAGCCCTCGGATGGCAAATGCTGCTCTTATCTGGGTCCCCTGGTCTACAGGGAGTTTGCTAGGTCCCTGGAGGGAGCCCCGTTTGGATGCTCTGCCTGCACCTTTAACTCGTGGCATCAGCTCCCTGATCCGTGGGAAGCCAGTCAAACACCTTGACAAATACCCCTTTGTCCCCTGAGGCTCCTCGCTGCCACTTGTTTGCGGAAATAACAGGTACGTTGAAAAAATGCCCCTTTTTCCATTTTCATGTCTAATTGAATTCTCTCCTGACCTCTTGGCTCCCCTCGGCGGCGTCTGGGGCCCTGATGATGAGGAAAAGAATTTCGTATTTGGATAATAAAATTCCCTCACTTGCCTTCAGCCACCTTCAACTCAATTTCCTGTCCCCGGAGACGGTGTATATTATAGGATAGAATCAAATTCCTTATTCATAGGGAAAGAGTCCCCAATTTAATCTGAATATTCAGCGCTCGGGCCCGGTCAGGGTGATGGATGGCATATGGAAATGCCGCTGGTTCGCGTAATCAAAAGGCAGGACGGGCTCCGGTACCGGGAGAAATAATGAAGTCTATTCAATATTCCCATAAAACGCAGAAACGCACATTACGGCACGAGACCCCGTGCGCTCTTATTACCTTGCCCATAACAGCTCCGTCACAAATTAAGAATTAATGTAGGCGAGAGCCCATAACATGCAACAGCCCCGCAGAGCAAAGGTGGGTGCCCGCCGCTGTTTATGGGACCAAACGCAGATCCAGGGAACTCCGGCTCCCGGCTGGAAATGAGAGGCTGGGAGACCCGGGGAGACGGCCGCGTGTTTCCCGAGGACTGAGGAAAGGCCTTCGGGAGATGGGTCCCTTTGAGGCCAGTGAGAATCAGAAGCACGTTCTTGTCAGCAAATCCCACTGCCCGGTCGCAAAACTCGACAGCGCTTCTGGCCGATCCCCACAGAGGTGGAGGGGGTGGGGCGGGTGCAGGACTCGGGCTGTTGGGCATAAAAAACCCGTGTCTGTCGGGTCCACGGCTAGTGGCTGAAATGAATTTGGAGCCTGGGACCAGCAGACGTGGACTCAGGCAGCTGTACTCTGCCGTTTAGTTATTTTAGAAGCCATTAGGGGTGAAAACAATAAAATAAGTCAATTTAAGAGGGAGCCAGAGCTGCCGTCCCAGAGACCGTCCTGCCCATCTGATGCCTCGAACTTTCATGTTAAAATGGGACAAAGTAACCTTTGCATGGGGCCTAAAGCAACATTGTGTCCAAAAGAGCTGTCTGCTAAGATGATGGGAAAGCAGGTGTGATGACCACTGAGGAGACAAAGTAACCTTTGCACGGGGCCTAAAGCAACATTGTGTCCAAAAGAGCTGCCTGCAAAGATGACGGGGAAGCAGGTGTGACGACCACTGACGAGACAAAGTAACCTTTCACGGGGCCTAAAGCAACATTGTGTCCAAAAGAGCTGCCTGCAAAGATGATGGGAAAGCAGGTGTGACGACCACTGACGAGACAAAGTAACCTTTCACGGGGCCTAAAGCAACATTGTGTCCCAAAGAGCTGCCTGCAAAGATGACGGGGAAGCAGGTGTGACGACTACTGGATGGGGGGACAGGACTGAAGATTAAACACGTTTAGAATCAGCGTCACGACGTCCTGTTACCTGCACCCACAGCCACGCCCTCCTGCTGTGGGTGTCACTGTGGCCCGTCCCTTCCTCACAAACACCCATCACCTCTGTCTCATCGGGACGCCGTTTGGGCGCCTGCCTGAATCCGTGCTCTCCGAGTCTCTGCTCTTAGTGATCTCAAATAAATGTTTGTTGCCCGTCATGTGAGATGTCCAGGATCCCAGGTATAAAACGGTGTGGTCAGCTCTGCCCTTCTGTGGGCTGAATGATGAAGCAGACAGACAGACGCCCAGACACGGGCTGGACCATCTGGGAGGAGGTGACATTGGTGTATGTCCATCTGTGACCCCCAAACCATCACGGGGGTGACCTTTGAGACCCCACCTATCCCTAGTCTGCTCTCAGACATGACCTCAAAGTGACCCCAACATGGACATGGTCCTGGTGGCCTCCGTGAGCCCCCTCTCGTGACCTGACTCACCTCCTTGGAGCATCAATTTCTACCTTGGTGACGTCGCCTGTACCAGAGCCCTCCCCTCAGGATTCTGACGAGTGTTTGATGAGCGGACACGGGGAAGCCCTCAGAGCCATTCTCGACTCCCAAAATGTGGTTATTTGGAAACAGGGTCTCTGCAGATGGGATGAAGTGAAGGCTCTGAGATGAGGTCGTCCTGGGTCTTGGTGGCCCTACATCCAAGGGCAGGGTCCTTGTAAGAGACACAAGAGGAGACACGGACACAGAGAAGCCACGTGGAGACGGAGGCAGAGACGGGAGGGAGGCGGCCACCAGCCCAGGGACGCCTGGAGCCCCAGGAGCTGGAAAGGGCAGGAAGGACCCTCCCTGGAGGCGCCTTGAGTTCCCATCCAGAAAAAGCTTGATCACAGACTCCTGGTGTCCAGGACAGAGAGAGGATGTTTGTCTGTTGTCTGAGCCCCCAGTTTGGGGTCATTTGTTACAGCACCCCCAGGGCAGGGACAGCGGGGGACATTGGGAAGTGACTGTGACATGTCCCCTGGCTGCTGCCTATGAGCAGAACTCCCAGATGACGCTGTTAAACAACACGGCGGGGCGTTTGGTGACACACTGGTCAGACGAGGCTGCCCCGGACACCTGGGTCCTCTTGTCACTACAGTCCCCAAGGCTCCAGAGGACGCTGGACCTGGTCCCCGGGTGTTGCGCCCTCCTGGGAAGCCGGTGGCAGGGCGCCGTGCAGGGAGGGGCAGCTGGGCCGAGGTCAGGTGGAGGCTGCACATTCTCGGGTTATTTCCAGGGCTGTGGCTCCTGCCCCCCACCTCCCAGCTGTAGCAGCAGATCTCAGGAAGTGACAGCCACCGAGGCTGCCTCTCGGTCTGGCTCCGGAATCTCAGGTATGTCATCAGCCGCTAATCCTCGGCCTGGAGCCCCGTCGGCGCTCCTGTGACAGAGACGCCTGCCTGCCGAGCCCTCCCGGGGTTGACAGGCGCAGACTCTCCTGGGTTCTGCTGATGGGGCGCATGGCGCTGTCCACGGTCACCAGGCCCAGCGACCCACACGGGACAAGGCGGACTTAGGGGGTGGGAGCCGGGGAGCTGCCCTCCTGTCCACATGCTTTTTTTTCTGTTAACCCTCCACCAGGACATTTTTTTCCATTGATTTTCATAGAGTGGAAGGGTTGGGGGGGAGAGAGAGAGATCAATGTGAGAGAGACACATCCATGGGTTGCCTCCCAAACGTATCCTGATGGGGGCCAGGGATCGAACCTGCAACCCAGGTGCGTGCCTTTGACCGGGAATCGAACCCAGGACGCTTCGGGTGCGAGGGCTGACGCTCTAACCACTGAGGACATCATCCAGGGCAAAAAAGGGATATATATTTTAAAAATATGTTTTTGTTGATTTCAGAGAGAGGAAGGGAGAGGGAGAGAGAGAGAAACATCAATGATGAGAGTCACGGATGGGCTGCCTCCTGCTCGCCCCCTGCTGGGGATCGAACCCACAACCCGGGCACGTGCCCTGACCGGGAATCGAACCAACGACTTCTTTGTTCACGCAATGATGCTCAACCAACTGAGCAACACCAGCCCGGAAAGAAGAAAAAAAGGGGAGCCTTTGGCGTGAACCCTCAGGACGAACGGGGCCGTGCAGGCGTGGGACAAGGTGACCTCCCCGCGCCCCGCCCCCGTCGGCGCACACACCGAGGTGGCCCAGACGCTGCCAGGCCCACGGCTCCGGGACGCCTCGGATTGGAGCGGGACGGTTTATTTGTAGCCACAGCGCAAGTGGCCCAGATTTCGACACCCTGCAGACGTCCCCGTGGGGCCTGAGGACGGCATCTGTCGGACACACCTCTGCGCGGTCACTTGATACGGTCGCTCGGAGCCGCTCTATTCTGGGCCGGCAGCTGGCGGAAGGAGGGGCCGGGCGCTTTGGTTATTTTGGGTGGAGACGCTGACAGATTCCGACTGTTGTTAATGTTTTAATTTTTTTAGACTTCCTGCGCTGGGGGTAGGAAACCTCTGATCGTAGGGTTGGAGCGCTGGGAGGGAGTCCCAGCCCAAGGGGCTCTGCGCAAAGATGATGCTTTTTCTAGTTGGAAGGTGACATTTCCCCTCGTGATTGCCAAGGGCTTGTCCTGTCTTCCCGCTGCCCTTTGAGCAGCCTGGTCCCCACACTTTTGCTGGCGTGCCAGCTCCCCTGGGGGGGACCCTCTCTGGCATTCAACTCGGGGTGCCCGGTGCGGTGTTCGATGGGCTGCCTCCTGAGCGCCCCCCTCCTGGGGGTCAAGCTGGGCATATGCCCTGACCAAGAATCTAACTGTGACCTCCTGGTTCGTGGGTTGATGCTCAACCACTGAGCCACACCGGCCAGGCAAAAAGTGCAATTTTAAAAGATCCTCACCCGAGGATATGTTACTATTGATTTTAGAGACAGGGGAAGGGGGAAGAGAGAAGCATCGATGGGTTGCCTCCCTTAGGGGCCCTGTCCGGGGATGGACCCCGCAACCTAGGTCTGTGCAGTGCCCGGGAGTCAACCCCGCAACCTCGTGGTGCACCGGCCGACACTCCAACCAACCGAGCCCACCCGCCAGGACAAAGCGTGTTTTTACATGAACTCCTGAGGACCCTGGCCCTTCACGCTTCCTTCCTTCCATGTTAAATCAGCTTCCCTCCTGGGCTGTCCAAGAGGCTGGTCTCAGAAGAGCGGGGGCACCGGCCCCCCCCAAAGCTGTCTGTGCCGAAGCCAACGGTCCCGTTCCCCGCCCCCCCCGCCCCCCGCCGTGCTATGCAGTTAACCTCGTTGACTGGGAATAGAGGTGAGTTGGAAAAAGATGTTTGCTCATAAAAGAAAACGTGGCTTTTCCCCCACCGTCTCTGCACCCCTGGATCTCAGGGACGCTCTTGTCACGTGGAGAAGTCATCTGAATTCTAGAACGTTCTGGTGAGGGGTTCTGAGCCCTGCCCCTCTTGCGGGGGAGGGAGGTGGCGAGGCAGGTGTCTGAAGTTCCGATGGTCAGCGTTTTCCTAGTCCGGAAAGTGTCACCCCACAATCTCACTGCTCACCTCTGCGGTCTGTTTACACCCTGGCTTAGGAATTAAATATTTGTAGACAGGAGTGTGTGTGTGTGTGTGTGTGTGTGTGACCGTGACCATGTGAGAGTGTGTGTGTGTGTGTGTGTGACCGTGACCATGTGAGAGTGTGTGTATGTGTGTGTGTGACCGTGACCATGTGAGGGGGTGTGTGTGTGTGTGTGTGTGACCGTGACCATGTGAGAGTGTGTGTGTGTGTGTGTGTGACCGTGACCATGTGAGGGTGTGTGTGTGTGTGTGTGTGACCGTGACCATGTGAGAGTGTGTGTGTGTGTGTGTGTGACCGTGACCATGTGAGAGTGTGTGTGTGTGTGTGTGTGACCGTGACCATGTGAGAGTGTGTGTGTGTGTGTGTGTGTGACCGTGACCATGTGAGAGTGTGTGTGTGTGTGTGTGACCGTGACCATGTGAGAGTGTGTGTGTGTGACCGTGACCATGTGAGAGTGTGTGTGTGTGTGTGACCGTGACCATGTGAGAGTGTGTGTGTGTGTGTGTGTGTGACCGTGACCATGTGAGGGTGTGTGTGTGTGTGTGTGACCGTGACCATGTGAGAGTGTGTGTGTGTGTGTGTGTGTGACCGTGACCATGTGAGAGTGTGTGTGTGTGTGTGACCGTGACCATGTGAGAGTGTGTGTGTGTGTGTGTGTGTGACCGTGACCATGTGAGAGTGTGTGTGTGTGTGTGTGTGACCGTGACCATGTGAGAGTGTGTGTGTGTGTGACCGTGACCATGTGAGAGTGTGTGTGTGTGTGTGTGTGTGTGTGTGTGTGTGACCGTGACCATGTGAGAGTGTGTGTGTGGCCAGGGGTGGTGGAGAGGGGTTGCCAAGGGGACCCAGCGGCAGTGAACTTACCGCCGGCCCTCTTCTCTCCTCCTGTGCTCAAGAGAAGGTGTGCAGGGCCCTCAGAGGGCCAGGTGGCCAATGGGCAGCAGGCTTCCTGTACCTGGGGGGCCCTGGACACTTGCATGGACAGCGTTTCTGTAGGTTGGTGTCATCCTTCCAATGTCACAGCTGGGGCTCCATGAAGTCTGGTGGAAGCCGCAGAGGTGAGGCCCGAGGCAGGTCCTGGTGATACAGGGATGGAGGGACGCTCCCTGGTGTGCAGCCCAAACTCCCACTCTCTGTGGGTCCGATAGCCACCGCCGCCAGCAAGGCAGACACCGGGGCGGGGAGATAGACTGCACAGCCACGAACATCTAGGGCAATCTGACCCTTCCTGTGCACCTGAGTGGCTCCCTGATGCGACCTCCTCCTCCAAAGGGACAGGTGTCTCCGGCCACATTAAAAAAGTGCAGGGTGAGCACCCTCGGTTGGGGAATTAGGGCCCAGTTTGAATAGCTCGGCCCAGAGGCTCTGAGCTCAGATATTAAAGCTCTTTGTTATTTCCCTACAGCTTGGCCCTAGAAATTGTCTTAAATCACAGCCACGCGATCGCATCCCACAAATGACGCCTTTTGGATAATGTAGGGTTCTGACTTCTGGCACCTGCGTTTCCCTCTTTCTTTGGGAAAGTCAGTGCCACGGACTTTGGTCGTCCCCGACATAAACTGGATTTGTTCCAGACGTGAAAGTCGGCATTTGGAGGAGACAGGGGTCCTGCCGAATGCTGACTGTTCTCCAGAGAAAAATGACCTGAGATCCACCACAGCTGTTTCATTACTTCTCAGAATGATGGGGACTCATTTAATAAATGGAAGAATTTTTTAATCAAATCATAAAACAGGATGTATAAACTTTATTATTGATTGCACATTCGTAAAAGCTTTCTCAATAAAGCCGACCGGCCTCCCAGTCTCAGGTTTCTATTAGGTAATTTAATCTGTCTAACTCTTACTTTATATTGTTTTTTTTTCTTTTTTATTACTTCATATTACAGTACATCTTTGTAGCCAAAAATTGAATAGCATAATGTTTTGTGTGTTTTTTTTCTTCCTGAGACAAAAAAATAACAAACTGTGCTTTTGGTTCAAGGAGGTCATAATTCCAGACGAAACTTAATGATTTTAATGGGAAAATGTTCTACCAAGAAAAAATAAAAGCAGAAGGGTGCAGGGAGCTTTATGTCTGCTTTGATCTGAAACATTGTAGCAGCGTTTGTAAAATCTGTTTCTCAAAGTAACATAAAAGTGCTTGGAAGTAAGTAGCTGTTGTAACATTTGCTTTGTTACTCGTTTTAAATGAAACTACTTCATTTCCTTTGTGGACATTGTTACTTTGTTCTCAGTGACGAAGTTGTGTTTTTCCATGACGCGGGCATCAGATGAATGAAAATCAATCATGGGGCATCTTCTTTTATTTTTTGAGCGGGAGGAACTTGGTGGCAGCCCGTTCCGATCTCGATGCTTCCCGGCTGCCCCCTCACACGTCCCAAATCTGTCTGGACGTTCTGAGGTTTCTCCGTGTTCACCCATCCCATCCACACATGTGGCCACCTCTGGTTCTCATGCAGGTCTTGGGAGAGAGGCTAGCGTTACTGTCGCTCTATGATAAAGGCGTGACAATGAGGAGAAGAGAGTGGCTTAGTCAGGGTCTCAGGGCACAAATGGGCTCTGGGCCAGGTGTCTACTTTTTCCTCAGTCTCTTTCTGCATCCCAGTCACCTCCCCTCCGACCTTGGTGGCATGGGGGAGACCAAACACAGGTAGCCAAGCCTGGGGGGGCTAAGGCATCACAAGGCCATCCTTCCATTCACAGTTGTTTGTGGCCACTCCCTTCCGATCCCATTCTGACAAGGAATGTGCCCTGCAATCTCCCTGATTGACAGTGTGACCTTGGTCAAGGTCACTGCCTGTGCCTTCTCTTCTGTGTGCTGTCTCGGCTATTCCTGGGGCTGTTGGATGTTCCTAAGGTGCTCAGGGACCCACAGCATCCCAACTGTCTCCTCCTCCTGGGCCTACCAGGCTGGGTAGAGCAAGCAGCTTGGGGTCAACCGTGAGCTGGACTCCAGCCAGAGTCTCCTATGTCCTTTGTGCCACTACCAAGGTCCTTCCTCTTCCCTCCTCCCTCTTTCCCTGGTTTTCTGTGACCTTAGATGCCCAATGTCTATTACACCGAAGGTCTATGCTTCTGTCTGTTGATTTCATTCAATATATTATGCTCACAAGGTCCATCTGCATTGTAGCCTCAGCCAGAATGTATTTCCTTTTCATGGCTTAGTAATATTCCATTGTGTGGATGGACCTAATTCTGTTTATTAATCTACTGATGGACACTTGGATTGTTTCTACCTCTTGGCTACTGTGAATAATGCTAATGTGAACCTGGGTGTGCAAACATCTCTTTGAGTTTCTACTTTGAATTCTTTTAAATATACCCAGAACTGGATTTGCTGGGTCACATGGTAATTTTCTTTAATTTTTGAGGAAGTACCATATGACTTTTCCCCAGCGATTGCACCATTTTGAATTCCCACCAGCAGTGCATGATAAGGCTCACCTTTGAGAAGCTCAGTTAAGAATCGTGGAACTACACACCTACTACTTTATTTTATTTTATTATTTTATGTTTTTATTGATTTCAGAGAGAGGAAGGGAGAGGGGGAGAGAGATAGAAGCATGGATGAGAGAATCATTGATCGGCTGCCTCCTGCATGCCCCTTGCTGGGGGTCAACCCGGGCATGTGCCCTGACCAAAGAATCAAACCAATGACCTCCTGGGGCACCAGCAGATGCTCACACTTACCTTTTGTTAACTACAATGTGTGTGTTCAGTCAGTTTTTACTCCTAAACGATCTCACTGCCGGGCTTTAGGGACGTGGGGTGGGCTGGGCATGAATAAAGCCCCAGGACCCTCCACCTGCTCTGGGAACCAGCCTGTTTAAGGCCCAGTGGCTGCGGGGAGGTCGGCGCCACCTGGCGGGCCAGACGGAGACGACACCTGCGGCAGAGCCCTACCCGCCCTTCCCAGTGGGTATGTCACCTTCAGGGCTCCACACGCAATCAGAGCCTGGTCACAGGGACTAGCAAACAAAACCTGGCCGTGACCTGCGCAGAAATGTCCTCCCCCACATGCTGGTGTCTGCGCCCCAGCGACTCTGCAAATTCGACCCCGTACAACAGTTTACGCCGGGAAGGTAACTAAGCTGGGACGTGGCCCCGCTCAGGTGTGTGCGTCGGGCGGTCTCATGGCCATGCTTCCCCTTGAGTCATGGCCTTGGGAGGCGAGGGCTGGGGTGGGGGCGAGCAGCTGTCGCTGGACAGCTGGAGCATGACCTCCAGAGCACGGAGAGGTTGCCTCGTGGGCTCCTTCCTGTCCCAACGGCCGGGAGTCTGTTTACCCGTCGCTATGGCTGCCCAGGGTGACATTTCCTGTCTCTGCCACCCTTCTATCCTGCAAGGGTGACGCAGACACACTCTCTGTCCCAGGAAACCTGCCCACTCCTGACCTGCTGCAGGACAGGGTTGCAGGGGATGGGGTGGGATTCAGGGAGCCTTATCAAGGGGTGCTCTGGGCTGTGGGGTTCAGACATTTATCCAATCACTCATCTATCTATGTTATCCACGTATTTATCAATAATCTGTATTTCTCTGTCTTTTATCCATCCATCCATCCATCCATCCATCCATCCATCCATCCATCCATGTGTCGTGTGAGTGCATGCGTGGGCATGTGAGTGTGTGTGTTCAGGTGGCATTTGAGCAGAGCTCTGTCCCATGTGGACATCGAGGGGAAAGTGTCCCAGGGAAGGAAGCTGGGAGAACTCAGGACCTACAAGTGTGTAGGTGACCTGGCCGAGGTGCACAGGTGGGGGTGGGGAGCAGATCCGGCTGGCCTTGCAGGCCTGCTGTGGACATTGTGGCCTGTGTCAGAGCTTCACTCCTTTTCATGGCTGCGTAATATTCCACAGTGTGGACCAGAGCCCAGGGTCACACCCCAGGTGAGAGACCGTGGCAACTCATATGCCAGGCGATGACTGAGGGGGCAAGATGCGGCTGGGCTTGCGGTGAATTTTGGAGACAGAGCTCCCAGACTTTGCCACTTGGCTAAATACACATGTGTGGAGATTGAGGAGCCCAGGACCGAACCAGTCAGCAGGGCACACCTGTGAGCAGGAGGCAGGAATTGGCTCATTCACGCTGAGTGAGTGACACCAGAAATAGGTGCACTTTCTGTGGAAGGAGGTGGAGGTGGGTTACCATGGGCCCTAGCTCTAGGGTCTCCAGGGGTCCAGGGAGAGAGATTAAAGTAAAAATGGAAACGCAGAGGCCGAGGACAGCTGGGACAGTCTGCTGCTCCCCCAGGCCTGTCCTGGCAACGGCCGCGCCCGAAATTCCAAAAGGGTTGCTTTCCTGGGGCGTCAAGGGGCTGGCGGGCTGGCGGGCTGGTGGGTGCCTCCCGGGAAAAGGTCCTGAGAGCTTCGGCTATAAATAGCCCAGGGCACCGAGGGCAGCAGGCCCACCTGGCGACAGCATTTCCCTTACACATTCCCAGGGGCCAAGAACGCGCCTGCAGAGGGGGATGAGCTGGGACAAGATTACGGGCAGGAACGCGTGTGTCCGAATTTAGATGCTGCGTTTGCCTTTTAAAGGCACGGGGAGCTCTCCCAGAGCTGAGGCACCTGGGCTCCTCCGTGTCCACAAGATGCCTTTCGGGCCATGGCTCCACCCACACCACGCCAGGCTGACCCCAGGCCAGGCCGCTGGGCACAATGACCCTGAGATCTGTCACCACCCGCCAGCAGCCAGCGTAGACCTCAGCCTGGGGGAATGTGGCACCCTCTGAATTAGGAAGGAGCTGGACCCTCCCACTGGTGGGGACCGAGAATGGCACCCTGTTTCTTCTTTTTGTCTGGTCCTGCTGTCTGCTGCTCACAGCCTCCAAGGATCCAGCTGCCCCACAGCTGGACATTGGGTCCACAGGGGGGACCCGGGACACCGTGGGGCTCAGGTCTTTTTCTGGGTCCATCTAAAGAAGAGAATGCAATCATCTGAGACCCGCACCTTCACCCGGCAGCCCAGCTGTCGGAGCTGTGTTTGTGTGGTTGCTGGGAGCTGCCGGGATTATAAATAGAGGGGTCAGCTGGGGCCACAGAAGAGTGGACGCCAGGGACCAGCTGTTGTAAACAGTGACATCGCAGCCTGGCCTTCCAGGGGCTGTTGGTTACAGGGGGACGGCTCCTTCCTAAGTCATGAAGGGCTTGGAGACGCCTCCCACATGAAGTGCCCACAGCCTCACAGATCCCCCACGTGGCCTGTCCTACAAAGACCTGGATGAGTGGCTAAGAGAGCGGGAATCACGGAGATGGGTTGGCACATTCTGGTGCATTTTTAGGAGAATGGTTTTGGGGCCAGTTTGCATGAGAGATGGAGACGACCCTGGGGTCAGGCTCTTGTCCCTGGTCCCTGGTTGTGTTCTCAGGACCATCCCTGGGTCTTCAATGTGGCTTCAAACACAGTAACTACGGCCGACCCTGGAACAAGAAGGATTAACGCTGGGCAGGTCCATGGACATGTGCATGTGTGAGTGGCTGTAGCAAAACACCACAGCCTGGGAGACTTATGGACAACTGACATTTATTTCTCACAGTTTGGAGGCTGGAAGTCCGAGATCAAGGCACCAGCGGGTTCCCGGTCTGACGGGAGCTCTGTGCCTGGTGCATAGATGGTGTCTTCTCACTGTGTCCTCAGGTGGGGGCAGGGGCTGGGGCTCTCTGGGGTCCTATTTATAAGGTACAAATCCCATCTAACTGTCTTTTGTCACTTTAAAATATGTCTGCTTTGATTTTTAGAGAGAGAGGAAGGGAGAGGGAGAGAGAGACAGAAACATCGATGATGAGAGTCACTGATTGGCTGCCTCCTGCACGCCTCCTACAGGGGATCGAGCCCTAAACACAGGCATGTGCCCTGACCCGGAATCACACTGTGACCTCTCGGTTCCTGGTTAGACACTCAACAACTGCGCCACACCAGCTGGGCTGTCCTTTGTCACTTTAATTTGCAGGCCCCTGGCACGGAACCCAACAGGGTTCATGACCGCCCCGTGACCTGATCCCACCCCCAGAGGCCCCACCTCCATGACAAGCATGCAGTGCACCCCACCCTCAACCTCGATTTCCTCGACTATAAATGTTAATAGAATGATTCACTCGCCTGCCCTGAGGACTCAGGACTATTTGGTGGCTCAAAGGAGATTCCAGGGTGCCATGCACACTGTCCCCTTTAAGGTCAGATGATGTAACAGCCACGGAGCTGAACAGAACGGTGCTGACCAGCCACCCGGTCCTGCTGTGCTGGGCTCAACACTCCAGCTACCAAACCTTATTTCTCTCCCAAGGCTTGTAAACCCTCTGCTGGGATTCTCTCTCGTGCCAATAAATGTTTGCAGCTTCCTGTGCCCATGAGCCCTGCGAACCCTCGGAAACACACTCTTAGTTTATTAGGTCGTAAAAGCGTGTTTAAGAGACGGGCGTGTGGGGCTCTGGATGCCCCTGGCTCCTGGGGCTCGAGGTGGTTACAAGACGGTGGCCCTGGGGGTGGCTGCTGACCTGCAGAGGGTGTGGGGGGGTCATGGCTGACGACGGAGCAGGTGGGCTGGGCTTAGGCCTTGCAGCTCCTGGAAGGAAGATCCTCACTGTCACCTTGGGTGGGTGCTCAGGGCCACCCGGGTGGGCTTCCTCTATCCCAGGTCAGGCGAGGGTGAGGGCCAAGGTGCTCTCTCAGCGTCAGGCCTCTTCCTGCGGCAGGCCCGGCCTCTTTAGGCTCAGGTTTTGCCCATCTCCTCCGTGACCCTGAGTGGGTCTCCTCTCAGATCCAGGAGTTGGTGCTTAAGTGAATTCTCTGCATAAATTCTATGGTGCAGACTCACAAATGTAAAGGACACAAGGCAAGCTCAGCCAGTGTGGCTCAGTGGGGGAGCATCATCCTGTGCACCAAAGAGGTCAGCACTTTGATGCGGGGTCGGGGCACATGCCCGGGTTGCGGGCTCAATCCCCAGTCGGGGGCATGCAGGAGGCGGCTGATCCATGACTCTCATCACTGATGTTTCTATCTCTCTCTCCCTCTCCCTTTCTCTCTCTCCAAAAAAAAAAAAATCAATAAAAACATATTTTCAAAAAGGAAAGAAACGAAAGCAGAGAAAGAAAAACTAAGCCATTCACAGAACAGAGTTGGGTCCAGCCCTGTTCACACACAACTGACCCTCCCGCTCCAGCCACACGGGGCCCAGGGGTCCCACACCTTACCTCCTCCTGTAGATCTGGTATTTCAGGTAAGAAGGTTGATGTTTTCAACTGCCTGAGGTTGTGAGCGAGTCTGTATATGTGTGTTAATCTTCACTCAAGGATATTTTTTTCATTGATTTTTAGAGAGAGTAGAAAGGAGGGAGAGAGAGAGAAACATTGATGTGAGAGAGACACACCGATCGGTTGCCTCCTGCACGTACCCCAAGTGGGTCCAGAGGTCGAACCTGCAAGCCAGGTATGTGCCCTTGACCGATGGTGCACCCCCCCGGAATACTCATTGCGTATTCCAGTTGCCACAATCGCCCCCCAAATGCATGGCGCGGCTGTGTTTCTCTCCAAACAGGCAGACGAGGGGGTGCGTCCTGCAGGACATTTCCTGGCCGGGGGAGGAAACGTCACCACCTCCAGCTCACACCGGGATTGGAACTTGAACCAGGACTTCCCGCCTGTGGCTGCCGTTCCCCACGCGGCCACACGATGGCAGTGTGACCCACAGAAAGACAGGGACCCAGGGCTCCTGCACTTGGAAATGCTTATTTTCTGCACCCCCTTTACCTCCAGGCGCCTGCCCCCCTTTTGCGTGTTTAACAAGCCCGGTGTTTTGTTTTGCTTGTGACGTTCGTTACAAATCAGCATGGGCCCCCCTGTTCCTGCCCCCAGTTCCTAAGTTGGTCCAGTCTGCAGGGTTCACCCGCTAATTCAGAACTGATGTTGGAGAGCCCGCAGGCTTTTCCCTAATAAACTGTTATGACTCCGGCTGCCTTTCTGACTTTTCCCCGCAACACAAAGGCCGGCTGGGTTTACTGCTAATCTCACAGATTAGACTAAAACCGAGGGGGCGCCAGTGTTCCCCGAACTCCCCACCCTCCGCCCCACACTAGCGACGAAGGAACTTTACAAACACAGGCTCCAAATTGTCAGGACCGTGCCAGGCAATTTTCTTGGTGCTTCCAGACATCGGAGGGTGGCCCGGCCTCTCCTCATGTCCCCAGAGCTGAAGTCGAGGGGCTGACGTGCACCCCCACTTCTGCGAGGGGTCCAGGGGGTCCCTGTCTGGGACTTTCTAGCTCACATTTGCCCCATGAGTTTCCTGAGCGACAGCTTTTTGGTGTTTCCTCCAGAAACTTTTTGTTTTATTTTTTTGCAGAAATTGTTTAAGTGCCCTCATAAGTCCGAGGAAACCTTCTTTCAGTTCTGCCTGCGGGTCCACTTTTTGCGAACGATTGAGGAAATACTGTGACGTATTCACAGTTGTAACCTTGAGTCGTCACTCTCTGCACACATCTGTCTGGCTGGTTTCTCAGAAGCTTCGGGTGGAATGTTCTGGAAGTTGATGGACAGTTTTTTAAAAAAAATCTTCATCCAAAGATATGTTTCTCTAAAATTGATTTTAGAGAGAGTGAAAGGGAGAGAAAGAGAGAGAAACATCAATGCGAGTCATTGATCGGGTGCCTCCCTCGTGCGCCCCCTACTGGGGATCGAACCTACAACCCAGGTATGTGCCCGACCTGGAGTCAAACCTGTAACCTTTCGGTGCCCAGGCCGATGCTCCAACCAACTGAGCCACCAGGCCAGGTGACCTTTACTGTTTTACTGCATCGTGATGGTGAGAGGCAGGGAAAGGCCCAGGGAAGGGCTGGATTCCAAGTGCTGTGTCCAGGACTGAACATCCCTCTGAGCTGTTTGCAGCTGCCCATGAGGTGGTTCCAGACGGCCAGGTGTCTGTCCTCGGCCAGCTCTAAGCAGAAGACAGGGATCTCCTTCCACCATTAAACAGTGACCTCCACGTGCAAGGAATGGGTCCCTTTTTTGTCTGCTCTTGTCCGGCTGGCCGGCTGCCCTTCCACTCAGTCTGCTGGCTCTCAGCAGCCACTTTGTTCTCCGAGGATCCTTTGAAAAACACCCGAAGGCAGCATCTCCTGGGTTCTTGACATGACTCGGAGATGTGAGGGTGAAGCATGGGAGCAACTTTCAGCAGATTGGCAGAGCGGCACCCGGGCTGGGGAGGGTAACGGGGAGCAGTTGTTGTGGGGTGACGCTGAGACAGCCGACCCCTAGGGTGGAAGGATGAGTTGTGCCTCCTGAACCGGCTCAGGCCCAGGATTGGAGAGGGTGAAACCAGGCATCTGGTGCCTGAAGGTGGACAAAGCTCCGTGAAAACAGTAAGGACAGGGGACCTCTCTCCAGACTTTTAGCAGACCCCGTAAACCTGTAACAGTGCTGTCAACATTGTCATCTGGCCGTGGTCACTCTTTACCACACTTAAGAATCACGTGGTCACCCGGCAGGCGTGGCTCAGTGGTTGAGCGTCGACCTATGACCCAGGAGGTCAGGGTTCAATTCCTGGTCAGGGCACAGGCCCGGGTTGTGGACTCAATCCCCAATAGGAGGCGTGCAGGAGGCAGTTGGTCAATGACGCTCTCTCATCATCTATGTTTCTCTCTCTCCCTCTCCCTTCCTCTCTCTCTAAAAATCAATGAAAACATGTTTAAAAAACCCCCAACAACTTGCAAAACAAAAGAATCATGCAATATGATGCACATGTGTCTGATCACATGTATGTTCGTTGTGACACATGCTTAGACTCATATGTATTGATTGCAACACATGTCCTGTGTGACAAAGCATGTTAGTTTCAACATGTGTGTCCATTGCGGCAAAGTGTGTAGATTCTAACACACACAGCAACCTCAGACACCTGTCTATTTTCACAAGCATGTTGATTCTGACATGTATGTTGATTGTGATCCGTGTGTCGATTGTGACACGCGTGTAACTCGTGCTGGACAAATGCACACAAACCACCACAACACCCAGAGCAGAGCCCCTTTGGTCCTGAACTGTGCTGAGAACCCAAGGAGCTTCACAGTGACCACACCGGGAACTGAAATGGAGAAATGTAAAATTTTAAAGATTATTTATCAGTTTACTTAAGTATCGTAATCATAGACCCATCCTACGGTACCATAAATGATAAGAGCGCTTCTTAACGCAAAATAGCCGTGATTTTCAACAGTGAAGTCTAGGCTGGTGCAGATATGGAGCTGGGGAAAGGAGGAGTATGTCGTTTTTGTTTGTATTTAAAAAATATGTGCAGATGGGATGAAGTGAAGGCTCTGAGATGCGGTCGTCCTGGGTCGGGGGGCCCTACACCCAAGGGCAGGGTCCTTGTAAGAGGCAGAAGAGGAGACACAGACACAGAGACGAAGCCTCAGGGAGACGGAGGCAGAGACGGGAGGGAGGCGGCCACCAGCCCGGGGACGCCTGGAGCCCCAGGAGCTGGAAGAGACAGGAAGGACCCTCCCTGGAGCCTCTGGGGGGAGCTCGGCCCTGGGACCCCTGGATCTCAACTAGCTCCAGGTCCTTCTTGGCCACCAGCTGCCCTCTGGATGGACACCCTCACTTCTTCCAACAGAGATTAAAGAAAGCAGCCTGGCTCTCTTGCCCACCTGGTGCCCGCCTGGACCCTTACCCACCCCAGCCCTTCCTGGTTGAATTTTGGAGATATTGCTGCAAACCTGATCCAGGATCCTCCTGGGGACGGCTCTGTCCCCAGCCCCTGGGTCACACACTCCGACCCCCGGGCCTCTCTCTCGGGCCCCTACAGACCTGCCCGCACCTGAGCGTTACCTGTGGTGTTCCTGCCGAGTGGCAGCCCTTTGATGTGGAGACTTTGAGGAGGAAAATTACTTTAGAAATTTTAACAAACCTTAATTGAGGTTAACATTAAAGGAGACACACAGTGTTAATTGGTCTGTTTTAGGCATAATTTGCGCCCTGGAGACCGAGTCCCTTACCCCCCCTCACCCCCCCGCCATCGGGTAAGGGCTCAAATCTTTAATTCAACACGATTTCTCTTAATTACCTCCGGATAAGGTGAGCTTTCACTGGGGGCCCTTTATTATGGAATTAGGGTGCCTGGCCTGACTTAGAATAAGTAAATTAGGGCTGAACGGGGCAAGGGGGGGTACCTCTCCATCAGCTTTTGCGCCTCAAATACCTTATTAAAGCAGGTTTATCAGGCGCCTTACTGGGGACACCTGCAGTCTCCCACCCCACCCCACCCCACCCCTCGATGCTGGCGGGGCTGTTTGCTGCCTGACCGAGCACCTGCATCCCTCACACTGCTTCCGGTGACGGAAAATCCAGGCTGTTCCCAGGGACCCGCCTTCTCTGGGGAGCAGGGTCCCCGTGGGCCCACCCTGCAGTGTCTGTCTGTCTGTCTGCCAGGGCAAGAATTCAGGCTGTGCTGAGGTCATGGAGGGGCCGGAGGGGAAGGGGAGGCGAGTCACGGAGGGCAGGGAGCAGAAAATGAAACGTACCTTCCATGGGAGGGACCGTCCGGCCCATGAAAACACAGGTGGCAACGACTATCTGCGCCAGATAAAGGTGTTTGAGTTTCCTGCCTGTCGGCGGAGACATGAATGGGTGTCACGGGCATTTGGCTTAGTGGTCAGGGTGTCCTGGGGAGACGGCGCTCTGGGTCTCGGGTGAGAAGGCTTCCCAGAGGCCCCTGGACCCGCTGCTCCTGGGGCGGGCAGGCGGGACCCCTGGGCATTCACGCCTGTGCTCTCAGAAGGGCCCGCAAAGTGCCCGCTTCCCGCCCGGGCCGGCGTGGAACCCTCATCAGTGTGCTGAGCAAGGTCTGGATGGGGCACAGCTCCAGGCCCCAGGTCGCCACCAGCAAGGGGTCCCCAGCCCGCTGTGGGAATGACTGCCGATTTGTATTCGCCAGCGCGGGCCTGTCTGATGGGGCTGAGGGTGCGTGGGTGAGGCTGCGGCCTCTTGATGAGGGGAGACGGGAGGCTGGTTCACAGCCCTTAATTAGGCCTGGACGTCAGGAACGATTCCCACAGCCCGGCCTGCGGGAGTCACAGGCACGCGGCTGGCTCCTCTGAGGGGAGGCGGGCGTGCCTGGAGGCCCGGGGTGGCCACCGTGGTCCATCCCGAGCAGGCCGGCGCCCGCCCAAGGCGCTCGTCCCGCATCCGTGTCCCCCTCTGTGTCTGTCCCAGTGCCCTGTGGCCGGTACCCGGCGGGGCCAGGGACCTGTCTGAATGAGGTTCCCGGGCGGGAAGGGAGATTTTCCTTCTACTGTTATTGTTCCGTTAGCTTTTCAGAGGGAGTGGAAGGGCCGGCGAGACGGAGAGAGAAACATGGATGTGAGGGAGACACATTGGCGGCCGGCCGGGGATCGACCTGCGACCCAGGTGCCTGCCCTTGAGTAGGAATGAAGCCCGAGGCCCTTCCGTGTGCGGACTGATGCTCCCACCACCGGGCCACACCGGCCCCTCGCTTTCGGATGCAGAAGGGAGGTAGCAGAGACCTCGGGCATCCCCAAGGCCCCCGCCCTCCAGCGCTTTTCTGAGGGCGACTCCCCCACGTGTTACAGGGTCGTGGGCCTGGGGGGGGGCACGACCTTGAGCGCGTCCCTGAGGACACCCTCCGCCCACCCTGCGCTAGCCACCCTTCCTTCAGCGGGAGGCCCTCGGGTCCCAGCATGGAGACTGAGAAGAGGGGGCGACTAATGCGCACCCCAGTCTCTGAGGAGGAAGCAATTTAAATACTGGGGGCGGGCGGGGGGGGGGGCTTGTGCGTTCTCTCCCCCTTTCTCCCCGAGGAGGACCCCTGGCTTCCAGACAAACCTGAGTCGACACAAACCGAACCCAAGAAGCCACATGGGCACAGCGCCCTGAGCTCTGTCCGCGGGACCCGCCCCCGGTGCCCCCGTCGGAAGCCAGCCCGCAGACTGCACACGTCGGCCGGAGAGGTTTGTGGCCGTTCTGGGTAAGGGAAAAGGGGAGAAGGGTCCCACCCACTTCCCGGCAGCCCTGTCCTGACGCGGTTGCCTTCAGAAGCTCCCCGACGACAAGCCGCACCTGACTCCGCGCTCCCCGGCGTCCGCTCTGTTTGATTCCTGACGCGCGAGGTGCGGCTGACAGCTCTCAGACGGGCCCGGCCGGCTTTCGAGAGGGGCGATCGGCCGCCTCCGACGCGGGGCCGTCCTGGGAGCCGGGAGCGCGGCTCCTTTGTAGCGCGGCCCCCGGGCCCACGCTGGGCTCACCCCGCGCTGACAGGCAGCCCGCTCCCCCTAATCACGAATAAAAGCCGGCTCCCTGTGGGCTACAGATCTTCTCTGTTTTGACATTGACCTTAATACATAATTTAACCACAAAGCCTGAGCAATGTGGAACAAGATGAGAAGAGACCACAGAACTGGCAAATACAGGGATGTTCCATCAGAAATCATATTTGTTCCTGAGAGCGGAGACGCGGCGAAGGCGGGAGGAGGGCAGGGGAGGGGCGCCCGCCCGGCCGGCTCAGGACGGGATGTCAGCCAGGAGGCGACCAGGTGCCGTCCGAGCCCCAGGGACGGGGCCCTGCCCGGGGACCGGGACGTGGGCCTCGCCTGTTTGCTCCCGAGGGAAACAAGTGTTGATAACCAGCCGCCAGCCGGCGCCCCGGGGTCAGTCACCACCTGCAGGGAGGGGCCGGGCAGGGGTGCCCACAGCCCCGGGCACATGCCTGTAGCCGGTGGGGTGTCCTGGGAGGAAAGGGGGAGATGCCTGGGGACGTGCTTCCCCTCAATACACACCCCGCACACACAGGCACAGGCGTGCACACTCCCCTCTACACGCACACGCACACGCACACTCACACCCACCATACATGCAACACACCTGCACACGGGCGTACACGCCCCAATATGCACACACAGACACAGCTTGCATCTGCACACCCGTGTTTGCACACACATGTACACACCCGGTGCATATGCTCACTTCTGTCCACATATACACACTTCACATGCACACAAATATATACACACCTGTACTCACACATGTACACATGCCTGTGCATACTCACCTCTCTACATATACACCCCCCCACATACATGTACACACATGTCCACCTGCCAGGACCGCAGACCAGCTGTGGTCTCGGAAGAGCCTGGAAAGTCTCGATGGGGCCTGTCTGCTGGTGTCCGGAGGGTTGGGCTGGGCCGCCCACGGCGTGGACCCCGTGAGGCCCCGAAGCCCTTGGACGTGCCCATGATCGGCGCCTGTCTGCGGTCAGCCACGCGACGCGTGTAACCACACCTGCGTCTCGGGCCAGAGAGACTGTTCCTGCGAATGAAGAGATTGCGCTCCAGGGAGCCTTCCCTTTGGCCCCCCTGCTCCGGCTCAGAATTTTAACTTCGTTTCGGCTTTTTCTAGCACAAGAGATCCGTTCGCTGCGAGAGTCTCGCGCGCTCCGTGGCGGACGAGCTGGAACTCCTGTGATTTCCTCCTCTTGCCCGTGGCTGGCTTTAGCGCCGTGCAGGAGGTCAGACCTGCTCGTTAACTTTTCATGACGAAAACAAAAACGTAAAGTACAACTTTGCCGAGAGAGGAACCCGTGACACGAATGGTTTCTGTGCGTTTTGGTGAATTTTCCTCCCGTTAGCTGTGATTGTTTAAAAACACCCGGTTATTCCGGACAACCTGGAGAGGTCGGTAACTCTCCCAAAGTCACAGAGCTGACTTTTAGAGGGAATGGGAGGGGACGGGGGGAGAGACACGGTGACCGGTTGCTTCCTGCACAGGCCCCGACCAGGGCCGGGGATCGAACCTGCAACCCAGGCACCTGCCCTGGACCGGGAATCGAGTCCGTGGCCCTTCAGGGTTCGGGCCGCGGCTCTATCCACCGAGCCTCGCCGGCGGGGCGATGGCACCCATGCTTTGCCGAATAGAAACTAGGATCTCGCAGGCCTGCTTGCGACTGCCGTCAAGATCCGCAAGTAACCGTAATTCAGATTACGAGACAGCACCCAGGCGGGAGCACTTCCCGCCCTCCAGAACTCAGACCACCTTCCAACTCCAAGTGCGAAAATCCTAAAAACTCCGCGCACCAGAAAAATCCCCCCCCCCAAAAACCCCCAAACTCCCCCTTTGACCCAGACCGGGGAGCGCCGAACTCTCCGCGGCTGGCGCTTGTTCTGGTTATGAGCAGAAAAAGTTTGGACGCTTTTTATAAAAGTCAGAGACATATTAATATTTCAGAACCTTATGAGTCAAAAATGGCTCGTCCAATTTCCTTCAAACTTCCCAGGCCGAGAAGGCGCCGGACAAGTTTCCGGTCAAAGGAGATGTTTTGTCAGAGTCGGAAGGAGGTCAGGAGAGGGCAGCAGCCGGGGCAGGCGATAGCCCGGACGGGGTGCCGGGCAGCTGTCTGTAATCGGCAGGTGCCCTCTCCCGGCTCGGGGTGGACAGGTGCCCAGGCGGCCGCTGCGATGCAGACGCGACGTGCCAGGAGACGCCCGGCCTCCAGAGAGGGATGAGGGAGCCCGGCTGCGAGGGGACAGGCCTCACGCTCTCTTTTCCAAACCACTTAAAATCTTACCCTTTGGGGCAGCAGGGAGGGGCCTGGAGAGCCTTACGCTGCGTGAAATAAGCCCGTCAGAGAAAGACGAGTGTCCCAGGGTCTCACTCAGATGTGGAGTCTAATGAACAAAATAAACTGATGAACAAAATAGATCCAGAGACACAGAAGCACGGCGCAGACGGAGGGAGCTCAGGGGGAAGGGGTGGGAGAGATTGACCAGAGAACTTCTATGCATCCGTGCACGGCCCACGGGCACAGACGATAGTGTGCGGAAGGCCTGGGGGTGGGCGAGTGCGGGGTGGAGGGGTCAGTGGGCCGGGGAAAAGGGGGACATCGGGAACGCTTTCAACAATAAAGGCAAATTTAAAAAATTATACTGATAAAATATACAAACAAAATCTCATTTGCAGGGAGAAGGGGGGAAATTAGACACTTTTTAGAGTCCATTTCAGGAAAAAGATGCCGGGCTGGGAGTTGGGGGTTGGAGGAGGCGGGCACCTGCTCAAGGGGCCTGATTACTGTTAATTTGTAATCCGGGCAGGTCCCGGTGGAGTATTAACGCCTGGAGCAAGGTTGTGTCTTGGGCGATATCCGGGGCTCCTTTCACACTCCGGCTAGAGATGCCTTCCGCCCCCCCATTTACTTATTTTTGGCAGCATTCCTATAGCAGCAGGAGACCCCGCTTTGTACTCTGAAGAGCCGTTTTTCCCCTCTGCTAGAAACACCCCGTTTTTATCTTTACCTCGAGAGCGACATTGGGCGCCATGAACGCTTTGGCATTTTCGGTGAAGTTGGCTGAAACTGTCACAGGGAATCACGGTTCTGAGGACGCAGACGCCTGGGGCTGAGTCGCCACGGAGCCGGGAGACGCGGAGCCCGGTTCCTCCCTCACCGGCCTCGTCCTGGCTGAAGTCAGCACGGAGTTTTATTTTTTTGTGAAATATGTGACCGACCATTACAGGCTGAATAGTTATTATTTTTTTTTTTTTTGAATAGTTCTTCATTGTTGTTAATCGTCACCCGAGGATATTTTTCCCTTTGCTTTTCATAGAGAGAGTGGAAGGAAGGAGGGGGAAAGAGAGAGGGGAGAAACGTTGATGTGAGAGAGACACATGGACCCGTTGCCTCCGGCACTCGCCCCAACCGGGACTCGAACCTGAGAGCCTGCGGTGCTTGGGCCAATGCTCTAACCGCTGGGAACACCAGCCAGGGCTAAATGCAGCCACTTAATGCATTTAGTAGACTCAGGATGCACCTCGAACTAGTTCTAGGATGTTCCTATCGCCTCGGAGGAGATTCCGTCCCCGGGAGACGTGCTCCCCTCCCCCTCCCCACGCTCTGTCTGTATGAGTTTGCCGGCCGTGGACACGTCACACAATCGGGACCGCACACGGTGTGGTCTTCTGTGTCTGGCTTGTCTCACCGGGCATCCTGTGCTCAAGGCCCCCCCGCGTTGCAGCCTCTGTCAGAGCCGTGCTCCTTTTTCACGGCTGCGTAATATTCCAGTTTCCACATGTCCTTCGTTCAGGACACAGCCGGCCATCTCTTCTGCATTCATTCTTGGAGGCTCACCATCCACCCCTATGCCGCTATTTTCATTTCCAGGGGTGGTCATAACAAAGGACCCCCAACCGGTGGCTTAAAACAACAGAAATCCATCTTCTCCGTCCTGGAGACCAGGCGTCTGAGATCCAGGGGTCCCAGGGCCGAGCTCCCTCCGGGGGCTCCAGGGAGGGTCCTTCCTGCCTCTCCCAGCTCCTGGGGCTCCAGGCGTCCCCGGGCTGGTGGCCGCCTCCCTCCCGTCTCTGCCTCCGTCTCCCTGAGGCTTCGTCTCCGCTTCTGTCCTCGGGTGTCGGGCCCCCCGGACCCAGGGCGACCGCTTCACTTCATCCCATCTGCAAAGACCCTGTTTCCAGATGAGGCCCTGTTCACAAATCCTGGGTGGTTTTGAATTTGGGGGACGCTGTACAACCACGTAAAGGAATCCTAGAGCCTGGCCCCCCTTCCTTCCTTCCTTCCTTCCTTCATCTGGGCTCTGTTAATAATTGCGGTTAACCTGCAGAAAGGCCTGGCCACCGGCTCCGGAATTTGCAGGCCAGGCTGCTTTTAACGACACGAGTATCCGATTCCCGCGCGAGTAGCGGAGGCTTTTGAAGACGCTGTGTGGCTTCCGGGACCTCAGATGGTTCTGGGCAAACACTTGGATGGGCTCCGTGTCAACAGATGAGAAGCAGATGAGACGACGTCGCGAGGAAAAGGCTCGGGGTCGAGAAATCGGAGGGGGCGCTGTTGTATGCCCCGGGTTTGGGGGAGGCCGGGAGCTCGGGGAGCCCTGGCGCTGGGCTGGGGAACAGAGGGGGCTGCTCTGAGCTACTTGGAGGCCGGGGGTGTAAAGAAAACAGAAACAGTTAAGATCCCCCCTGTTTTATTTTTATTAATACTCATCTGAGGATATTTTTCCCATTGGTTTTTAGAGAGACTGGAAGGGAGGGAGACAGAGAGAAACATCGACGTGAGAGAGACACAGGACAGTGACTTACCCCACCGGCCGGCGGGACTTTCTCCCCTTTGACCGGCTCCTCCCCAGCCCCCACCTCCCCGGCCCTGGCGACCGGCGCTCTGCCCTCTGCTTCTGTGACTCTCACAATGTTCGGTTCCGCAGAGAAGGGCGATCGCAGGGCATCTGTCTCCCTCTGTCTGACTTATCTCACTCAGCGCAACGCCCTCGGGGTCCATCCGCATTTACTTATCATTTTATAAGTAAAATTATACCCACACCGTGGGGCGCAGGTGTCACTCATGGTAAATACGAGCCGCTCGGATGGAAAGAAATCGGCGACACAGTGGTGACAAGGTGGCCGGCATGCTCCCTGCAGGACAGGTAACATTTGGCAAAGAGCAGAAAGGAACCAGAGATCACGCTGGCCGATGCGGCTCAGTGGCTGCAGCCTTGGCCCAGGAACGAGAAAGCACCTTGGGCTTGATTCCCGGTCAAGGGCACGCACCTGGGTGGCAGGTTCGACGCCCAGCCCTGGTCGGGGCACGTGCGGGAGGCCACCCATCGATGTCTCTCTCACATCGATGTTTCTCTCTCTCCGCCCCTCCCTCCCACTGTAAAAAAAAAAAAAAAAATCAGTGGAAAAAATACCCCCTGGTGAAGATTAACAACAACAAAAAAGAAAAGATCTTGTTTAGAGGCTGGAGGGACTGGGTGGTGGGGTGGGAGGGGGGAGACACAATTTAGGAATCAAACTACAAAAACAACCATGCCCGGCTTGCGTTCTGGGGACATGAAGTTGGGCGCCGCAAGTGCGGTTCACCCAGGATTTGCCGGGAAAACTTGGGCACTTGGTCACTTTCAGAGAATTTAACTTCAAAGGGAAAATAGGGCTTAATAAAAATGATCAGAATCCAGAGGTGTATGTTTTATACGGAATCACCCAGGGCACGAAACTGTGAAAGATCAAAGACTTCGCACGGGCGTGTTTTCCCACGTCGGCCGAGCGGAGCCCGGCTCACTGTGCGCTTAATTGCGGTCAGAGGTGACTGTCCCCAAGCGGGTGGCCGTCCCGAGCCCCGTCCTGCTGTGGAGGGAGGCGGTGTTTCCAGCTCTAATGGGTGCCCGCGGCAGTCGGAGGGCATCTTGAAATTCCAGAGATGGCATCGTGCTTTCTGAAAATTAAAAGTCTTTTTTAATTCAGCAGAGCTCTGTGCTTTCAGTGGCATCAGGTTGGGAGAGGAGAGTCAGAATTGGTGGGTTCACTACCTGGGTCCCAATCCCAGAGCGCTGGCCAAGGCTAGACGTCTAATTTCTCTACGCCTCAGTTTCCTCATTGATAAATGGGTGTGACGTCTAAGGCACTTACCTTGTGGGGTTGCTGTGCGGACTGGTCAGGAAATGGTTCTTAGAATAGTGCCATCCATCCATCCATCCATCCACCCACCCATCCATCCATTCATCTGTCCATCCGTCCACTCAGCCATTCATCCATCCATCATCCACCCATCCCCCATCCATTCATCTACCCATCCATCCATCATCGCCCATCCATCCATCCATCCATCCATCCATCCATCCATCCATCCATCCACCCAACCCCCATCCATCCACCCAACCCCCATCCATCCATCCATCCATCCATCCACCCATCCATCCATCCACCCATCCATCCACCCAACCCCCATCCATCCATCCATCCACCCATCCATCCATCCACCCATCCATCCACCCAACCCCCATCCATTCATCTACCCATCTGTCCATCATCACTCATCCATCCATCATCGCCCATCCATCCATCCATCCATCCATCCATCCACCCAACCCCCATCCATCCATCCATCCATCCATCCACCCATCCATCCCCCACCCATTCATCTACCCATCCGTCCATCATCACTCATCCATCCATCCACTCATCCATCCATCCCCCACCCATTCATCTACCCATCCGTCCATCATCACTCATCCATCCATCCACTTAGCCATCCATCCCCCAACCATTCATCCATTCATCTTTCCATCTCCCGTCCATCTGTGTATCAATTATCCATCCATCCATCCATCCATCCATCCACCCAACCCCCATCCGTCCATCCATCCATCCATCCATCCATCCATCCATCCATCCCCCATCCATTCATCTACCCATCCGTCCATCATCACTCATCCATCCATCCACTCATCCATCCATTCATCTGTCCATCCATCCACTCAGCCATCCATCCCCCAACCATCCATCCATTCATCTTTCCATCTCCCGTCCATCTGTGTATCAATTATCCATCCATCCATCCATCCATCCACCCACCCACCCATTCTTCCATCCATCTTCTATCCACTTACCAATTACCCATCCATCTATCACCTACCGATTCATCCATTTATCTGTCCACCCATCCACTCATCCATCCATCTATTTTCCATCCATCCATCCATCCATCCATCCATCCATCCATCCATCCATCTTCTATTCATCTACAAATTATCCATCCATCCATCCATCCATCCATCCATCCATCCATCCATCCATCTATTTTCTATCCATCCATCCATCCATCCATCCATCCATCCATCCATCCATCCATCCATCATCCTTGCATGAGTGTCCTGCGGCTGCTGAAACAAATAGCCTTAAACTACGTGGCTTAAAACAACACACATTTATGCACTTACAGTTCTGGAGGCCGGAAATCTGAAATGAGTCTTATGGAGCTAAAATCAAGGTGTCAGCCCGGCTGTGTTCCTTGTGGAGGCTCCAGGAGAGAAGATCAGTTTCCTTGCATTTTTCCAAGCTTTCAGTGGCCACCCTCATTCTGTGGCTGGCGGCCTGTTTCTCCACCTTCAGAGCACATCTCCCCCATCTCTGACCCCACCTTCGAAATCCTTCTCTGTGTTAACGCTCCCTCTGCCTCCCTCTGCCTGCGTTGGGGACCCGCCTGGATAATTCAGGATCTGTAGTCATCACATCTCCAAATCCTCTTTCGTGTGTAAGACAACACATGGGGATTAGGACATGGGCATTTTGGGGGACATTAGTTTGTCTACCACATGGAGATTAGGACATGGGCATCTTTGGGGACATTAGTCTGTCTATCACATGGAGATTGGGACATGGGCTTCTTTGGGGACATTAGTCTGTCTATCACATGGAGATTGGGACATGGGCTTCTTTGGGGACATTAGTCTGTCTATCACATGGGGATTAGGATGTGGGCATCTTTGGGGGCTTTAGTCTGTCTACCACATGGGGATTAGGATGCGGGCATCTTTGGGGGCATAACCGAGCCCACCCCAGTACTAATCAGGCCTTTGTTTCTTTGACATTTTTGTTGGACTTGGTTTCCTTCGACTCCAAATTATTCCTAAGGGCATTTCCCACGTTTCCCTGGGGGTCTGAGAAAAACAAACGTAATCTATTTCAAGGTCACACTCTTGGCCATGTGCCTGCCCGTGACTTCTGCATGGAATAAAGAAAGTCACAAGATACAAAAATAGAAGATATAATTTCAAATGTGTTTTTTATTGATTTTAGAGAGAGGAAGGGAGAGGGAGAGAGAGAAACATGGATGAGAGAGAGTCAGGGGTCGGCTGCCCCCTGCACGCCCCCTTCTGGGGATCGAGCCCGCAACCCCGCGTGTGCCCTGACTGGGAATTGAACTGGTGACCTCTTGGTTCATGGGCCGATGCTCAACCCCTGAGCCACACCGACTGGGTGGAAGATACGATTTTGAAACGAGTGGGTATTTGGTTTAACATGCCAGCCATTCAGTTGATCAATGGATGTTCTCTGAGTGCCTGGCACGTGCTACTCTGGGGGATTCTTTATCTGTGGGGCACTCAGGTAGGCCTCAGACGAGCTTTGGATCAGAAAGGATGTTCTCGAAATCCACAGGGTCCCCCCCCCCCCCGCGATGCCTAAGTGACAGTCAGTTGTGCTGTGGGCGTGCTTTGAAGACTGTGAAGGGAACATGTGCGTACAAGACATTAATGTGACGACAGGTGATTCCGTTTACGGTAGATGATTTTAAACAAACCGGCCTTGATGGTAAACCCTGAGACGGTGCTTACCACATGCCTGCCATTGTTTTGACACATCGATTCTCACGTTAGGCCCGTAATTGTCACATTTTACGGCTCGGGGAATTGAATGTGCCAAACTGCAAGTTTGTCGGGCCTGTGACACGTTTTAAGTGTTTACATTTGCATAATGACTGTTAACAAAATGAACACCGTGCATGTGGAAACTTGAGACAGCGCCTGCCTGCCGCTCTCGAGGCGTCTTCTAGTCGCGCTCGGCTGGGCGGCCGGCCCCACAGTGGCCACCGACTGGCCTGTGTCTGGCCGGCGTGTCCCTGGGATGTCTTGTGTGGCATCTTTTGGAGATGGTGTCAGAACTTCAGCTTTGCCCTGGCCGGTGTGGCTCAGGGGTCGGGCATCAGCCTGTGCACAGAAGGATCTCGGGTTCGATTCCTGGTCAAGGGCATGTATCTGGGTTTCAGGTTCGAGCCCCGGGCCCAATCGGGGCGCATGCCAGAGGCAAACAATCAATGTGTCTCCCTCACATCGATGTTTCTCTCCCCCCCTCCCTGCCTCCCTCCCTTCCACTCTCTCTAAAAATCAGTGGAAAAAATATCCTTGGGGGAGGAGTCACAAAATAACGGGGAAAAAAAGTTCTAATTTGTTGCCCTTTGTGAGTCAGTTTTTTTTTTTTTTACTGTGGGTTGCCTCCCACAGGAGCTCTGACCAGGGAATAGAGAGGGAACCACAACCCAACCCAGGTACGTGCCCTTGACCAGGAATCGAACCCGAGACCCTTCGGTGTGCGGGCCGACACTCTCACCACTGAGCCACAGGGGGAAGCACAGGGCGGGTCTGCTGCCACTGGGGGTTTTGAAAAAAATGTTAATTTTAAAGTATAAAAATTATAAAATCCGGCACTATTGTAACACAGGGCTGCAAAAATCCATCGCCTTTGTAGCTTTTTTTTTTTGGAAATCTGTGCTGTCGGAGCGCCTCCTTCTGGTGGCGATGGGGACGTTCAGTGGGGACCCTTATCAAGGCCAAACTTCGGTTTTTGTTACTGACGGTGACAGCGAGCATCCTGTTCCAGATACGCTGGGGCCTTGCAGGCAGAGACACAAGGGAAAGTCGGGGTGGGGGTCTCCCCACGATCCAGAGGCTGGGGACGGCCCTGGCTGGCGCGGCGTAGCTGGCTGAGCGTCGCCCAGGGCGCCGGCAGGTTGCCGGTTCGGGGTTGTGGGCTGGATCCCAGCCGGGGGCGAGCATGAGGCAGCCGATCCCTGACTCTCTCATCACTGATGTTTCTCTCTCTGCCCCCTCCCTTCCTCTCTCTCTAAAATAAATAAAAGCTTTAAAAAAAGAGAGATTGGAAACGCCCACGAGGTGGTTGCTTGATTTCAGGAATCCTTCCTTCGGCCTAAAGCCCTGGGCCATGTGGGCTTGGGGCTCAGGGCCCTGTGCTCGCTGCCCTGCAAACACCGATTATTGGGTCAGGCTCCTGCCCTACGAGGAGGGACCCGGACACACACGTTCTCCGTCCCGGGGACCCCAGCTCGGCCTCGGTGACAGCGGTTTATTTTTCCCTCGCCCACCCCCCGGGGCCCCTCCTGGTCGGTTCTTCCAGGTGCTGGCCGAGGAGACGTTGGGCAATAATCACTCGGGATGTTTAATTATAATTCCGCACGTCAGGGCGCTGCTCTAAACACAGGCGACAGGCTAAATAAGCAGTAATTACCTAATTGAATTTAAGCCGGGCCTGCCCGATGTGGTCCAGTGCACACGTATTGGTTACGGCGACGCGTCCGGCGGGCGGGGTCCGTCCTCTCCAGGCGAGCGGCTTCCACACCTCGGTGCCCACGGTGCAGGAAAATCATCTCTCCTCCCCTGTGGGCCTGCCGGTCGATTTTATGGAGCAGACCTGACGGAGTCGCTAAAGCTGTTGTGTTCGGAGCCATTTAATTCCTTCATCTATAGCTATAGGTACATGTACCCCATCTATGCATCAGACCTATCAATCTGTCATCTACCTAATATCTACCTACCTGTCTATCATCTGTCTATATCTATCATCTATCATGTATTCATTCAGTTATATCTATATCTATCATCTATCTACTATCTATCTGTATCTATCATCTATCTATCTATCTATATCTATCTATCTATCTATCTATCTATCTATCTATCTATCTATCTATCTATCTATATCTATCTATCCATCCATCCATCTATATCTATCTATCTATATCTATATCTATCTATATCTATCATCTATCATCTATCTATCAATCATCTATCTATCTAATCTATCTATATCTATCTATCTATCTATCTATCTATCTATCTATCTATATCTATATCTATCTATATCTATCTATATCTATATCTATCTATATCTATCTATCTATATCTATCTATCTATCATCATCTATCTATCTATATCTATACCTATCTATCTATATCTATCATCTATCTATATCTATCTATATCTATCTATATATCTATCTATCTAATCATCTATCTATCTCTATGCATCCATCCAGTTACCGGCAAAGTAAGATAGTTTAATTCTTACCTTAAAATACGTCTTTATTGATTTCAAAGACAGGAAGGGAGAGAGAGAGATGAGAGATAGATACATTGATCGGCTGCCTCCCGCACGCCCCCTACTGGGGATCCAGGGCACCCCCCGGGCATGTGCCCTGAGCAGGGATCGAACCCGCGACCTCTCGCCCAACCCACTGAGCCACACCGGCTGGGGTGAGGTAGTTAAATTCTTATAATGCAGTTGGCACAAACCAGCGTCCATGCCCGAGAGCCTTGTTATGACGTGATGGGGCTGAGAGCATTTTTTCGGGATCCCTTTGTGCCCAGGTGCTGGGGACAGGATGGGTCTTGCCGGGACTTTAGGAGACTGCAGGCAGCCGGAGGCCCGGCTCCTTCGGGAAGACAGCTTTCCTGGGGGGGGGGGACTCCCAAAGCAAGTGGGGCCCCCAGGCTGCTCCCAGCTCAGGCGCCTGGTGGGCTCGGGGGCAGAGAGCCAGGCCGCGGGCACCCAGCTTTGCTGCTCTTGTGGTCCGCACCCCGGCGAGGACGCGGGAACGAGTCCCCCTGCCCTTCCTCGGAGATCTCCGCAGACGTCCAAGGAGAACGGGAGCCGCCGTCTGAGGCGCTCGGCGGGCGGCCGGCCGCGGCTCCCTCCGTGCTGGAGCGTTTGGTGTTTCTAACTGTGGAGCGCGCTAACATTACAGACTTATTTGGGATTTAAGGCTTCCGTTAAATATGCCCCTCGAAAAAGTTTTCTCACTTTTTTTGATACGCGGCTCCTGTTATCAGGGTATTAATAAGCCGTGGAAGGGGAGGCGAGTGGAGGAAGCTGTTGGCATGTCAATTACACGGCTGCATTTCCGTGCTCATTAGTATTCTTGGATGTCTCTAATTTACATCTAAATGTACTCACTAATTTTGATCCAATCATGTCAAAAGTGATAGGTACTGTGTGGGAGGAGATGACAGGCCCCACCAGCAGAAATCGCCCGAGTGAGAATCCCTGAGGGCGATGATTTAATGCCGGAGTCAGCCAGGGCTGTCAGGCTCCGAAGCCAAATTATGACACATTATGCGGGCGATGGACCCGCACGTACTCGGTGCGGGCCGGGGGGGCTCAGCCACTCAGCCTGGCGTCCGCCCCACCCCCAGAGCCGGCTGCTCCCCTGGGCCCCGCCACCCTGCACCCCGTCACGCTCAGCGCCGGAGAGGCGCTAATCAGGGTTTGGAGATCCCGGCCTCGGCGGTGACTGCAGGGGCTCCGTGCAAACGGTGGGGTGCTCAGCAGCCTCCCCTGCCCCCCGAAAAAGTCATTTACACTGGATTTGCCCACAAACTCTGGGGCAGGTGTTTGCAGGAAGGGGGGAGGAGTCCTCCCGCGGGTGTGAGTGTGTGTGTCTGAGCTCGTGGGCCCGTGTGCGTGCACGTGTGTGCACGTGTGCATATGAGTGCGTGTATTTGTGCGTGTGTATGTGTGTGTGCATGTGTCTGTCTCTCTGTGTGTGTGTCTCTTTATGTGAGTTGTGTACGTGAGCCTGCCCACACGTGTGTCTGTGCGCCTTGAGCACAAGTGTGCATGCCTGTGTGCGTGTCTGTGTGTCTGTGTGCATATGCATATCTGTGTGTGCACATGTGAGTGCGTGTGTGCACTTGCTCTCATTTGTCTGAGACTGTGGATGCATGTGTCTCCGTATGTGTCTCTGTGTGTGCATGTGCCTCTCTGGGTATGACTACACGTGCCTGTGGTGTGTGTCCATGTGAGTGTGTGTGAGTGGGTGTGGGTCTGTGTGTCTGTGTATGTGCCTATGTGTATCTCTGTGTGTGTATGACCGTGTGTGTCTCTGTGTGTATGACCATGTGCCTCTGTGCGTATGACTGTGTGTCTCTGTATGACCGTGTGTCTCTGTGCATATGACTGTGTGTCTCTGTGTGTATGACCGTGTGTCTCTGTGTGTATGACCGTGTGTCTCTGTGCATATGACTGTGTGTCTCTGTGTGTATGACCGTGTGTCTCTGTGTGTATGACCATGTGTGTCTCTGTGCGTATGACTGTGTTGCATGTTCCTGTGCGTAATGACCACGTATGTTAGGCCTGTGTGCATACGTGGATGCCTGTGGGTGCCGGCTGCCCTCCCCGGCCACCCCCTTTCCTGCAGGGACCCGAGGCCCCCTTTGCATGGAGCTGACGCCCCTCACCCGGCTCCGCTGGCCCTGCGCCCTCTCCCCGGGTCCCTCTTAGCTTAAGGGGATTTGCCTGTCAAAAGTGAACATGTGTGTGGCAGGAAATGTTTATTTTTGTACCTCTCTTTTAATTCCTTTTGGGGAGGAGGAGATGATTTACCGGGAGTGACAAGCCGCGGTTCACTGCAGTAGATGCCTCTGCCCATCATGGGGACAGGGGACCCCGTGTCCCCACCATGCTCCCCTGTAGGGTGATCGACCCTTCACCACTCGCTCCCCGATTAACTGCCACGAGGGGCCCGATGCCTCCTTCACCGGGCGGGGGGATGTTGAAGGTGAAACTTGCTCAGGGGGGTTGACCGCTCTCCCTTTGGGTGCACACGAGACCCGGGGTGTCATGGGTCAGGCTCGCGTTTTATTTTATTTTTGTGGGGTTCGGTCTCAGGCAGTTATCTTAGGGCTCCCCCCGCCCCCATGTAGATGCCTGATGCTTCAGAAAGAGGTCAGGGAGGTAACGAGAAATTATTAGAAAGCTGAGGGGGGACAGACGCGTTATTGTCGGTGGAGGCCGTATGGGGGGTGATACGGGGTTTGATGCGGGACAATGTCGGAAACTCAGGATTTCAAAAGACGTCGGTTACACGGGAGGGTCAACGCCTGTCCCTCCGTCTCAGGGAACAGAAAGCAGAGATGGGCACAAGCACCCCGGTCAGGATCGAGAGGCGGGACGTGTTTTGGGGTGCTGTGAGCTCTTGGGGTGCCCCGCCTGCTCCCTTCCAGACCAAACAGCACCCATGACAGCGTCAGGAGGAGACCCGGGGGCGTTGCTGAGGGACTGAAGGGGCGCCCCTGGGGTGCTGCTATTCTTGGGTTCTGGGGACGTGAGCGCCCTCAGTCCAGGCTGCCCATAGGGGCGGGGGGCTGCCACCCTTGTTGTGGGGACTGTGGGGCCCGGGTGCAACCCCTTCTTTATGACATTGCTGGGGAGCTGTGACAAACGACCACAAACCAGGTGGCTTAAAGCCGCAGATATACCCTGGAGACTGGACGTCTGAGGTCCAGGGGTCCCAGGGCCGAGCTCCCCCCGCAGGCTCCAGGGAGGGTCCTTCCTGCCTCTCCCAGCTCCTGGGGCTCCGGGGGTCCCCGGGCTGGTGGCCGCCTCCCTCCCGTCTCTGCCTCGGTCTCCCCAGGCTCCTCCTCTGTGTCTATGTCCCTTACAAGGACCCTGTCCTTGGGCGTAGGCCCCCCTGACCCAGGACGACCACATCTCAGGGCCTTCACGTCATCCCACCTGCAGAGACCCTGTTTCCAAACAATTCAAAGTCCGGGGGGTCAGGACGTGAACACATCATTTTGGGGACACATTCTACCCAGTACACGTTCCGTCTCAGAAGCAGCTGGTTCCTCGCAGGGCACATTCCAGATTTATGGACCCGCCCGGTGGGCCACCCTCCTGGGACTCGGGGTCCCTGCCAACCCAGACACACAGCAGCTCCAGGGGACGCCTGTCACTCACGACAGTAACAACACCGACGGCAATAATAATAATAAATAATAATAAAAGCGATCACCGCAGTGAACCACCAGCCGTAGTCACAATCCCGACGGCTCCCGGGCAACACCTCCCTTTCCGAGCCCGGGTCCCGTCCAGGGCTGCGAGTCACCCACCGCGTACAAAGACGCCCGGGCACCGTCCCGGCCACACCCCCTCCTTAATGAGCTGCAGCTGCTCCCAAACCACAACTGTTATGAAACACGACAACTCCCCACGACGCGTGGCGTCCGGCCGTGTGTGTTAATTCGTACTTTAAGGGGTCCCCTCCTTACCCTGCGTTCACCAGTGTGCAGGAAGGAGCGGCCGAGGCCTCCCCTCGCTCCTGTTTATCTGTCCATCAATATTAATTAGGGCGACCGGACTCCCTGGGTGGGTCTCCGGGCCGGTTTCGCCGCCAGGAGGGGGGGCTTGTCATGTGTGACTTGAGCTAAAACATTAAACTGTAAGTCGGGCTGGGTTCTGAGAAACACCCACCGCCCAGAACAAAGGCGTGGTTGTCCCGGGGAGTTGGGGTGAAGCCTCCGGGGAGGGGTACATGAGGGTTTTCCAGGCTCAGATGCCCAGTTCCATTGGCAACGGAGCCTTTTTTTTGTTTTTTTTTTTAGAGAGAGTGGAAGGGAGGGAGGCAGAGAGACATCGAATGGTTGCCCCCTGAATACGTCGCCTACTAGGGACAAACCTGCCCTGGACCCCAAATCGAACCTGAGGCCCTTTGGTTCGTGGGCTGGGGCTCTACCCACTGAGCACACCGACCAGGGTGCCGTAGGGTTTTCGATAAAACGCATGAAAACTGGCTGCCATAGTTAAACGCATTTGCACGATTCTCAGGAGGAGCTAGTGGTTGCCCAATAAGTCACCACGCCTGGCTAGCCCCCCCTCCACACCCCCCCCCCCAAAATAACAACAAAGCCACTTACCAGGCCCGGGTCTCTCCCTCCCTCCGCGCCCTCGGCCCTCGGCCTGGACTGCGAATTTGCACAGGAGACGGCCGGGCAAGCTCAGGACGCAGGGGACGCCCCCGGAGAGCGGCCGATCTCAATGACAGGCGGGCGCGAGCCGCGACGAAACAAACTTGATGGAAAATGCGTTAACACGTGTCGTCCAGGCGTTGCTAGGTTCTCAGGGGACTGGGAACAGAAACGCTCGCAGGCCGGCGTTTGAGTGTAAATCGGGATTTTTAAAGGGTTGGGAAGCGCTTACGGGAGGTAGGAACGCTTAGGGGTGTGTATATATAATTTTTTACTCCTAACTTGAGGATATGACTTTTCTTTTAATTTTTATTTTTAGAGAGAAAGAGGGAGAGAAACATTGATCGGCTGCCTCCTGCACGCCCCCGACTGGGGATTGAGCCCGCAACCCGGGCAGGTGCCCTGACCAGGGATCGAACTGTGACCTCCAGGTTCATGGGTCGTCGCTCAACCACTGAGCCTCACCGGCCAGGCCTAATCTCTCCTTATAACGACCCCGGTCGTTGGATCAGGGCCCACCCTCGTGACTTCATTTCACCTTAATCACCCGTTTAAAGACCCATCTCCAAATACAGCCCCTTTCTAAGGTCCTGGGGGTTGGGGCGACACCGTATGGATTTGGGGGGCACACAGTTCAGCCAGTAACTGTGCAGTTTCCGTTTGCATCTGCTACGTGCACACCCCGGGTTACGGCCCACGGAGGCCCTCGCTGGTGTCTGGAGCCCACGGCGGGAGCGGCATTTGGGGCAAGGGAAGGGGGTGCGGGGAGGCACCTTGCCTGGGGCCCCCCGCACCCTCCTTTCTGGGGCAGCCGGCCAGGGGCAGGCGGCTTTTCCGAGCCCTGCTCTCCGCGCCTCGGAAGTCGTAATGAGCTAATGAGCCGTGATCGCGGGCCCTCTCGCCTGCCGTGGCTTCGATTCCGTCTCCATCAAAATTAGCTAAAAATCCGAGGGCTTGATTTATGGCGCTCACGATGGCCGCGCGAGAGGGACGCGCTCCCTCCTGAAAATGCCCGAGCCGGCGAAGCAGGGAGCCAATTAGGGGGTCGGAGGGTGATGTATGGGCATTTTAACCAGCAGTTTATTTAATATCCCCATTAAACAAGACTCTTTGCATTAATCATTTCATTGTCTCGCAGTCTATCAGGCCCTTTAATTGCTGCTTAAATGAGGCGCCGTGTTTCAGCCCAAATTCAATCTTGGATCGGGGCGGCTGGGGGGGAAGAGAGAGAGGTTTTCCACGGGCTCAGCTGCCCGGCTGCCAGGAACTGTCAGATACCATCACATAAGTTTTCAGGATTCTCACAGTCTCATTGGCGCTCGCTGAGATTGACAGGAATACCAGAGACGCCGCGTGTGTGTGCGTGTGCGTGTGTGTGCGTGTGTGTGCGGGAGGGAGAGGAGGTGTGTGCCCCAGTGTGTGTGTGCGAGGGGCGGGGGGAAGACCCCCCCCACTCAAAGGGGTCAATGCCCCCGGCCGAAATGGTCTTGTACTTGTTAATCGGACTCATTATTGCAGCACATAATGGTTGCTTATTTAAAAAAAAAAAAAAAGTCTTTATTGATTCCAGAGGGGGAGGGAGAGAGAAACATCAGTGATGAGAGTCAGGGATCGGCTGCCTCCTGCTCGCCCCCTGCTGGGGACCGAGGGCATGCGCCCCGACCGGGAATCGAACCGGCGACCTCCTGGTTCGTGGGTCGATGCCCAAGTCGCTGAGACACACCGGCCAGGTCCTCTTCTTTTTTTAAAAATTTTTTAATCCTAACTCAAGGAGGGAGGATACTTTTTCCATTGATTTTGAGAGAGCGGAAGGTGGGGGAGAGAGAGGGAGGGAGGGAGGTTGCCTCACACGTGCTCCCGACCGGGGCCGGGGATGGAACCTGAAACCCAGGTACGTGCCCTTGACTGGAAATCGAACTCAAGACCCTTTGGTGTACACAGGCTGATGCTAAAAGCCGAGAGGGCTTTCGGGACCCAGGGACCTGTGGGGGTTCGTACAGTATTGGGGTGCGGCCGTGCTGGGCCGAGTCTCCTCCCTGCCGTCCGTTTCTGGCTTCTGCACCCTGGGACGCTGCGGGGCTGGGTTTCTCCTCTGCTTTGGCTGGTCCTGGGGGAGGGTCCTGGAGTCTTCACGCCCTCGGGCCCGGGTCTGAGCGGAAAGTGGGGCCGTGAGAGAGGAAACGGGGAAGGGGGCGTGGGAACGCGGCTGTGTGTGAGCGAAGCTCCAGGGCGACGCTCTGGGACCCGAAGGCTCCTCCGTGGGTGGTCCGACCCCCTGCTCCCAACTCCCGTCCTAGGCCAGAAACTCAAGACAAAGGAGATTTCCACGCACCTCCTACTTTTCCCTCGCTGTGAAATCTGGCCGGAAAAAAACAAACAGCCCCTCCACCTCCTCCGCCCCAGCTCTGGGAATTCACCTCCAGGATGAATTTTATGAAATGAATGCGCGTGTGTTGCCGAGAGCCCGAGAGAACAGCCGGGCGTTGCTGTCGGCCGAAAACCTCCCCGGGAACCTCGGGCCTCACCTCTGCCCCCGACGTCCCGAGTGAGGGCGGCACCTCCTCGGACCTGCTCTCCCCAGGCCTTGTCTCTGCCCAGGCCCTTCTCTAACCTCCAGGGGCTGCCACGACCCTGACCCGTCAAAGGGGCCCCAGAGGCTCCCCGAAGCGTTACACGTAGAATTTCCATGAGGCGCTCTCCTAGGGTGCATATATATGTAACGAAAAGAACTGGAAACAGTCACCCTAATACAACCCCATGTAACCACGTTCACAGCAGCTCTAGTCACGGCGGCCAGAAGGTGGAAACAGCCCACGTGCTCACGGGCAGGTGAACGGAGACGCAGACTGGGGTCCACCCATGCCGTGGAATATTATGCAGCCATGAAAAGGCGTGAGGCCCTGACAAGGGCCGCAGTGTGCATGGATCTTGAACACGGGATGCTCAGGGAGAGAAGCCAGACGCACAAGGTCACATACGGTGTGAGGCCATTTACGTGAAACACCCACGACAGGCAAATCCACGGACAGAGAGAGAGGGTTAGCGGCTGTCAGGGGCTGGGGGTGTGTGGCCGCTCATCGGGGTGGGTATCCCGTGGTGTGAAAGCCATGTCCTCTGGAAATAGATATCGGCGGTGGTCACACTACGTAGTGAACGCGCTGAATGCTACAACGCCATTCGCTGTAACACATACGTTTCAAATGTTGCAGTTAAAATGATACATTTTATGTTGCAAAATTCCTAATGAATATCCACTAACTCATTAGCTTAATTGAAAACGAAGTGACCCCAGGCCCGCAGGCTCCGACCGTCTCCTCTCAGCTGGAGAAAATCCCGTGGAGTAACCGGGCCCCAGCCAGGGCCTCGGCTGCTGGGAGGGACGCAGACCTTGTGCTATTTTACGGATTGTCCACCGGAAAAGGGCTCTGAGGCTCGCTCGCGGGTCTGCGTTCCCGACCCGCCTAAAGGAGAGGCGCGGTGATTCGTAAGCTCCGTGTCTTTCAAGGTGCTTTGAAAGGGTCCTGAGGCCACCTGTGGTCTGGGGGACTCCCCCTTGTACCCCGGAGGTGCATAACCCGAGGCCGCGACCCCCATGCTGGCCGTCCTGACCCCTAGGAGGGAGCCCTGAACCCATCGCTAGGTGCCATCCAGGTGGGGTCCGAGTCTCTGAGCGGGGCTGTGCATTGGGGCTACTTCTAGGAGGAATTCAGCCAGAAATAGTCACTTCAATAGGACAAATTTCAGAAATTTTCTAATTTCCAATTAAATGTCCATGTACACGGAAGGTAAAGATGTCTTTTCTATTCGGGGGGCAGTGGTGGGATATAATTATGAAAACATTATATATTACCTATTACATATTATAGAGAGAATCGACCTTTGGACAACGTGGGTTGGAATTAGATAGGTCCATGTAGACGTGGATTTTTTTCACTAAATACTGATTTTCTTTTTTTAAAAAAATAGGCTTTTATGGATTTCAGAGAGGAAGGGAGAGAGAGAGACAAAGAGAGAAACATGAATGATGAGAGTCATTGATCGGCTGCCTCCTGCACGCCCCCTGCTGGGGATCGAGCCCACAACCCAGGGCCTGTGCCCTGACCCGGAATCGAACCCTGACCTCCTGGTTCATGGGTCGATGCTCAACCGCTGAGCCACGCCGGCCAGGGCCTGACGATTTTCTTAAAAGCGTTTTCTTTTCTCTAGCTCACTTTACTGTAAGAATAGAGTATGCAGCACATACAACATACAAAATCCGTGTCATCGACTGACTGTATGATCAGTAAATCTTCCTTCCACAGGAGGGTATTAGGAGTCAGAAGTCTGGGGAGTCAAAACCATACGTGGATTTCTCAGCTGCACACGGCCCCAACTCCCACCCTGTTGAAGGGTCGCCTCTACTCCACGGGATACAATGTATACATCACGCTGTTACTATGTGGCACACACGTTTCAGAGGACCAACCACGGACGTCGGGCCGTGGCCGTGGCATCTGTGAACAAGTGTCCTCATCACTGAGAACCCAGCCTGGTGGTGCTCAGCTCCCTGCTCCTCTGTGACCGTCCCAACGCCCACGCCAGCCCCCGGAGGGCGGGGGACATGGGTGCTCCCTTTTCTGTTCCCAGGAACTTCCACCCAGAAGACGTTCTCTAAATGTCAAACGAGCGAGGAAGCTCGTTCAGCCGGCACCGTTCTCATCTAGCGTCTTTGTTGCTCGTGAGATATTTGCTCAAGTCTGTCGAAAGCCTGGATTTTTTTTAAAGAGAAAACAAATAACGTCAGATCCAGCTCAAAAGCGATTCAATGCTCACAACCCGGCGTTTGTGGGGAATTCTGAGATTTCGGGGGGGGGGGAAATTGGCATTAATCACAGAAGCAAGATCCCTGAGCCCGACCGACGTGGCTGTGCAGCTGAGCATCGACCTAGGATCCAGGAGGTCAGGGTTCGATTCCCGGTCAGGGCACAGGCCCGGGTTGTGGGCTCGATCCCCAGCCGGGGGCGAGCAGGAGGCGGCCGATCCATGACTCTCATCACTGACGTTTCTGTCTCTCTCTCCCCCTCTCCCTTCCTCTCTCTGAGATTAAAAAAAAAAAAAAGAAATCGCTGAAAGGTTGAGCGGATAACATTTTGTTTTCGTGGAAGACGCATGGGCCGGGCCCATTGCCGTCTGCGTTTCAGCTCCCTGTCCCCGGTTCATCCCTGATCACACGGCTTCCTAAACTCGCTGAACCGTGTCAGACGCTCCTTTCCACAAAGCAGGTCTGACTTTGGGAAACACAACTGGCATTAATTTGCAGCAGCCCTCAGTGGCACCTTGAAGGCAGGCTCTCCTGGGACAGCAGCCGCTAAAGAAATATAATGAGACACCTACTTCTTGCCCGTATCTCTTGAAACCGGTGCCCGAGACGAAACCAGCCTGCCCCTCAGCTGCAATGTCGGCTGTGTATTTACGCTGCATAGATTTACAATTTTTAAACGGCTGCACACATTCCTCTAAGCGGTGCGCCCGGCGAGCCCACACCTGTTGTTTTCGGGGCTAATGAATGAATAATAATTGGATGGCAGCTAGCCTGACTTCTTGAACCTCGATTTAACCGACGGATAGCGGCGGGCGGTGGGTTGAAAAAAAAAACACACAAACCCACAACCACCCAAAGCAAAGGAAAACACAGGCAGCCTTCCAATTATACGGTCTGTCTGCTTTTCTATTACTATTAATATTATTATTTTGTGCTTTACGGGACATGAACACAGTCCCGGCGGGTCTCTTGCGGCTCCGATACGGATGCTCCCTCCTGCGTCTGTATCGGGCGTTTCTTTCCGAGGACGATTTGACAGTTTTGTTATAAATTGTCTTAAACACGCTTTTCCCGATGGCTTGTTAAAACGTATCCCTGCCTGGTTATCGCAAAATGAAGTTTTGAGGGGTTTGGGTTTTTTTTCCCCCCCTAAGCACAGAGAACTAATCTATTGGTAGAATTGTGTCATATTTTTCTGACCTCAATGGGGACACTTTTAAATATGTTTTTATTGATTTTTAAGGAGAGAGGATGGGAGAGGGGGAGAGAGAGAAACATCGGTGATGAGAGTCACGGACCGGCTGCCTCCTGCTCGCCCCCGACGGGGGATCCAGCCCCCAACCCGGGCCTGTGCCCCGACCGGGAAGCGAACCGGCGACCTCTCGGTTCTGGGTCGACGCTCAACCGCGGAGCCCCACGACCGGGCCTATGAGCCGTTTTGCCAGTTTCATGTCCACCAAGGGGAGGGGAAAAAACAGACCTAAGAACAAAGATATTTTTGGCTCGGTCTCAGCCCCCGCGGTGGCCAAGCAGCCTTTGTTTTGCCAGGTCACCTGCATCACTCCAGACAGACCTCGGCCCCGAGGCAGCTCCCACGTCCCCGGAGGCACCTGCCCTCGTTCCCAGGACGAAGCCTCTAGAAGGATCAGATTTGCCAGACGCCCGCCTCCAATGCTAACGTCCCCTGCGAGTCCTTTCCAGCGTCTCTGGGAACCGGGCCGTGGCCTCGGCCTTGTCGGAGCCCCGAGGAGCCTAGAAAAAGGCAGCCGCTGCTGGAGAGGGCCCCGAATGGTAATCACGCAGGGCCCTGGTGCCGCGGGGACGTCACTGAGTTGATAAAACCCTGGACGGCCCGGCCAGGGTGGCTCAGTGGTTGGGCATCGACCTAGGAACCTGGAGGTCAGGGTTCAATTCCAGGTCAGGGCTCACACCCGGGTTGTGGGCTCGATCCCCAGCAGGGGGCCTGCAGGAGGCGGCTGATCCATCGCTCTCATCATTGATGTTTCTCTCTCCCTCTCCCTTCCTCTCTCTAAAAATCAAATAAAAAAATAACCCAGGCCAGCAATTGGCAAGCCAGCACCGGGAAGAATAAATTGCTTTGCCTCCCGGCCCCCCCATCCCAGCTTTGCTTCCCATAGATTTGCCCCAGGAACCTCCTCCCCTCAAATCTCATCATGTGTTTTGTTACCTGTAGCGAGTGCTGTGGACAGCGCCCTCCTGTGGTGGGGCGAGGACAGCCAGGTGCTCAGGTCCGCAGGACAGAGGTCCGCCCTCCGCACTCCCAGCTGTGACGGGAAACAGCCCGAACGTCCTCGGACAGATGAATGATGAGCGAAGGTGCTTTAGTCACCTGGTGGAATATTATACAGCCATGAACAGGAGCGAAGGACGAGCACCTGTACGTGCCTGGTGTCCGGCCCTTGTCCGGCTGCCGTGTGGGGACAGGACCAGCCACAGTGGACGGACTCGGCCTCCGACTCGCCTCCGGTTATTTCTCCTTCAAGGTGAGGGCCGGACACTTGGCCTCATCAGGGAGCTAAACAGACTTCACCTGTTTCACACGCCGTAGGGAAGATGCTCTCTCTCAAAGCCTCCATCCCGTAGCTCTGGGTCACAGGACGCCCCGCGGCTGAACAACAGACAAGCCCCTAAGAGTCAATCTCCTTATCAGGACCCCAATCTTTCCCAGGACCGCCCCCCCAGCTGCATTCCCTCACACCCCATTAGCCAGTGCGCCGTTATCCACGGCCACGTAACAGATACCACAAATTTAGGGGCTAAAACGACACCCGTTGTTTCACTCCCCAATTGCCCAGGATCAGAGTTTCAGGCTTTCTCTTCACAGCCACCCACGACCCTGGGCTCCTACCCGGGGTCTCTTGGCAAGACGCCGACGTGAAATTCAACCGGGGCGTCGGACAAATTCAGTCCCTCGGGGCTGGAGGACTGTGCCCGGCGCAGGCTGAGAGTCTTTCCTGTTCGCCGCCGCCCACGGTCCTTCTCGCGCTTTCCAGTGGCCCCTCCAGGGACGTGGGTCGAGTCCCTTTCGCATCTGGCGTTTTCTCAGTCGAGTCTCCGCTACGAAGGGCCCCCTATTTTCGGATGGTCCCACCCTGCCGGCCCAGGGCCATCTCCCCACCCCAGGGTCCCGAACGTCACAGCGGCCACAAAGTCCCCTTTGCCACGTGACGTCACCTGGTCGCGGCGGTCGGGAGTTAGGACGTATCCAGGGGGCCGTTCTGCCCCGAGAAGGTGGCATTTCCACCTCAGCCCTGGTTCTCTGCCGCCGGGGAACCGTGTCGGGCACAGGCTGAGCTGGGAAACTTGCTGCGGGGCCCCTGGGCTGCGTACGAGGCGACACTCCCGGCCCGAGTGGCCCGCCCGCCGGCCTGGTTGGGTTCCTGTGTCTCGAGGTCCAAAGGGTTCTTGTCCCTCTGAGGACAAACGGACCACTTGGGAAACGCGCCGAACAGCAGGGTAAAGCTTTCCTCATCGATCTTTTTTAAAAAGTAGATTTTAGAGCCCTGGCCCGTGTGGCTCAGTGGTTAGAGGGAGGCTCGCGTGTCGGCCTGCGGACCGGAGGGTCGTGGGCTCGATTCCCGGTCAAGGGGACGCACCTGAGCCGTAGGTTCTGTGCCCATTGCTGGTCCGGGCACGTCCGGGAGGCAACCAACCGATGTGTCTCTCTCAGGTCGACGTTTCTCCTTCATTCCCTCCCTTCCGCTCTCTCTAAAAAAATGAAAAAAAAAAATCCTCCGCCGAGGTTTAACACCAACAAACACAGAATTAGCGGCTCAGACGCCCAAGTCCATTTGCCCACCCCGGCCCCAAAGAAAACTCAAAAATATATTCAATTATCTGTTGTGTGTTTTTTTAATTTTAAATGAAGCCATGTCTTGCCTTCGACAGCTGAATAAATGGATTTTATTAAGCCGGTGATTACGGGCGGCGATTATTTAGTATTCCCTTTTTTTATGAGGTCGCCGGGGTCTGCGGGGAGCTCGCCGCCTCTTTCCCTCATTTCCAACATTGATTCCTGCATTAGGGAACTACATTGAATAATTAATATACTTCCCCGTGATGGATGGCCTGTGTGGCCTGCGTATTAGGTTATCAATCATGCCCCACTTGTTCTAATGTAATCATATCGAAAACGTGTCAAAAGCTGTTTATCCACAGCCGGCGAGGGAGAGCTCGAGGGGCGCGGGGATCTCCGCACGTGTCTCCGGCCGGCCTGGGTGCGATGCTCCAGCTGCGAGCGAGACGCCCGCTTTCTAACCTCAGGCCGGACAATTACGCTGACTTTTTCCACCCATTCCCGGCCGCTGAGTGGGCCCGCGAGCCCGCCGTGAGACGGTTTTATCTTCCCAAGGCGCGGCGCGTCGGAAGGGGGCCTTTTCCCCGTTCCCGAGAGCGTGGCCACTGGGTTTCTTCCCTCGGGAGCTCGCCCCCGGTGTCATGGACGGAATTATACATAGTATGACACGTATTTGGGTTTTCTCCCTCGTTTATTTTTCAATCGTGGCCCAAAGAGTGAGGGTATTTTTTCCCCATTGCTTTTTAGAGAGCGTGGAAGGGAGGGGAGACAGGGAGGGAGACGGAGGGAGGTAAAATATATAACAGGGAGAGATATCCCTTTTTATAAAAAAAATATCTTTGATTTCAGACAGGGAGAGAGAGAAACATCAATGATGAGAGTCATTGATCGGCTGCCTCCTGCTCGCCCCCGATGGGGGATCGAACCCACAACCCGGGCCTGTGCCCCGACCGGGAATCAAACCCTGACCTCCTGGATCCTGGGCCGACGCTCAACCCCTGAGCCACACCAGCCGGGCCCTCTTCTGTCTCTTATGAGGACCCTGCCCGTGGATGTCGGGCCCCCGGGACCCAGGACGACCTGGTCTCAGATCCTTCCCTTCATCCCACCTGCAAAGACCGTATTTCCATACGGGTCCCATCAGCAGGCTCTGCAAGGATGGGAATTTGGGGGGACGACAGTCACCCCACTCTGGGGGCCTTACCGCGCAAGGTGGGCCGATGCATTTTCGGGTCGCAGAGAAGGAAGCTCGCGGACGGGCTCTGGGAGCCCGCGCGGCTCCTCGCCTTGACACCACCCCCGCCGGTCGGGTTCTGGATGCTGAACGGTGCCCGACGTTCCGTGGAAAGGCCGTTAAAACGCGTCACGGAAACAACAGAGCGCCGCAGATCCAAGGTCCCAGCCGAGGTGAGAGCCCGGCGTTCGTCTCTGAGGCTATAAGACGCTGAGACCGTTTCAGAAAAATGAAAACTGTGCCAGACTTTGTTTAGAAAGTTTTTTTTTTAAGAAATGTGTCACTTACGTTGTTACCATGGGATAGATAGGCTTATGGTGACTATAGTTTTAAATAAAGTGATAAGTATTTTTTAAAATTTTAGATTCTCCACTTGCCACGTGCCAGGCTTGCACGTAGCTCCCCGCTTCTGTCTAAGCTCTTGTTTCTCTCTCTGTGCGTCTTCTCCGGGCCTGGCCCACGAAAAAGACACCGGCGCCCAAGGGTAACAATCCAGGTCCTCGAAGGAAACCTGTTCTCAGTAGGAAGAAATGACCTGGAAATGGGTAAACAGAGCGGGGGGGAGGGGGTCCTCCCAGACGGAGGAACATTAGGCAGCCGTGAAAAGGAGCGGGGCTCGGACACGGGCTACGTCGTGGGTGGGCCTCGGAGGCGGGACGCGCTGGGTGAGAGCACCTGTCGCCGCCGGGCAAGGAGCCCAGCTCCCGCTTCCTTGCTGGTTTTCTTGACTTGAAGATGCTCAGTTTCAGCAAGAGCATCGGATCCCCGTGGCCCAGGAGCGTTTTCTTCGGCTCAAGGGCCAACGTTGTGGGTCTGTGGCACCAGGCGGCCCACGCGGTTGGGTTCACGCTTCCCGAGCTCTGGTGCGTCTCCCGTTTTCCCGCCCCAGCCGGGCCTGGCTGTCTGTGGGGGGCCTGCCCAAGCTCGGCAAAAGTAAGGACCCCAGTGGGTTCAATGGGGGGGGTACCCTGGTTCCAGAAAGAACCCTGATCCAACTGACCCTCTGCCACCGGGAAGGCCCCCGTCCCTGCCTCCCTGAGCTCAGCAGGCCCCCGTCCACACCACCGGCCTCATTTTGCTCCCGATGACCCTGCCCTGAACCTATTGATCGTCCCTGGCTTTGGTCTCGAGAGGCTCCTTCCCGGCAAACTGCGGGCCTTTCAGGGCTTTTCTGGGAACTGGCAGCTGACTTCAACCCACTCCCCACCTCGAGGAGGTGTCGGCAGGCTCCCGGAGCAAGGGCTCTCCTTCCCCGTTCCTATCCCGGCTCCTCCGTCTCGGCCCGCGATGGAGGAAGAGGGCGCGTGGGGGTCCCCGATGCGTCCGGGCATCTATTATTCATGGGACATTTTTATTTCATGTGCATTAAAATACCCTCATTAGGGGCGCATCTCAGATGGCTGATCCAATTAGAGAGGCCGCTGGGAGGAGAAGACATGACCTGGATTGAAAAGTACACACACGTGCACGCGGACACGTGCAGACGTGTGCACACCCACGCACACACGTGCGCCGACCGCGTGAGAGATGTTTCTTGTCCCGAGACCCTCTCCCAGCCCACAGGTCACTGCTGGCAATAATCTCCTCATTAGACGCGCAATCCATCACTCAAGTAATAGCAATTTAGCGCCGGAGTTTAACGCACGTTGGTTTAATCATTACGAGCAGCTTGTCACGGGCGTAATTCCCCCGGACGCCGGGTCTGCAGGAGTTAGCTGCTGACCCTTGACCCCTGCGAGTCGGGAGCCTGCCTCGGAGGCAGAACTGCGAGGGGCAATAAGCCAGGCCCAGTCAGGGACAATTATTATGCGTAACAGCCCAGGATTGTCATTTTCGTAAGAAAAGGGGCAGAAAGGAGGGGGGGGGCGAGAAAGCCCAGTGCATCCCGACTAATGACCGATTAGCATTCGCCCTGGACCAGGTTCTCCGAAGACCAGAGTCAATCGCTCAGCGTCCGGCCCCGTCCTGTTTTTGTTTACTTACTGACGTCCGACCCTTTCTGGTAATTTCGAGGCTCGGAGGAGAAAACAAAGACGGAAATGCGGCGAAAGGAAGCCCTGGAAGGCAGGAGGGATGCCGGGGAGGGAAGATGCCAGGAGGCGCCCCTGCCGCTCCCGCCAGGCAGCCAGCCCGCCCGCCCGCCAGCCGGGGATTGACCCGTGACTGTCACAGGTGAGCAGAATTAGTTGGGAAAGTCAGCATTAGTGTCAGACAGGTAAGGATGTCCCCCGAGGCGCAATTCATTTAGAAGCAAGAGGCGAGTGCCCTGAACGGCATTTCCGTGCCCACCTGAAATGCAAGGAGAGTGAGTTAATCGCGCGGTTTGATTTACCCATCAGTGTAAATGTAGCTCGCGATCATATTTTATTTCCACCTGCCAGGGAGCCCGGGACTCCCCCTTGCCAGCCAGTGGCCAGTCCGGGGCGGAGGGGTGCTGGGGTCCCACGCTTCCCGGTAATTAAAGTCTCCTCGGCCTTGTTATTATCGCAAATTAACCTTGACTCCAAAGGAGAAACGTGCCTTTTGATGAACAGGGGAGCCCACCGATTGGTTTTTGCGTTGCCGAGGGAGGTCGAGGGGTTCAGTGACTTCCACGAGCACCGCGGGGGGTTAGTTCATTGCAGGAGTGAGGGGTGGGGCCCCTAGGAGCCCGGGTAGGGGGACCTGGGCACTGCCGGGAACGTCCCCAGCCTCGGGTCCTTCCGCAGCCCCCTTTGGGAATGAGCCCGGTGGAAAGGGGGCCTGAGTGGCATTTATTTTAATTTTATTTTGTTAATCATCAACCAAGGACATGTTTTCCATTGCTTTCCAGAGAGAGTGGAAGGGGGGAGAGAGAGAGACCTTGATGTGAGAGAGACACAGCGATTGATTGCCTCCCACACGTGCCCCGACCAGGGCCGGGGATCGAACCCGCAACCCAGGTGCGCGCCCTTGACTGGGACTCGAACTCACGATCCTTCGGTGTTCAGGCTGACGCTCTAACCACTGAGCCACGCCGGCCAGGGCGAGTGGTATTTATTTTTTTTTAACTTTGATTTGATGGGGCAGAACTAGAGGGAAGCAACCGGGTGTAGGGGGAACAGAAAAAACCACGGGGCCCAGCGTGGGGGTGAGGTCCGGACAAGGCCCCAGGCCTGTTGGTTGGAAGACGTTGAGTTTCCACCCAAATGCATCAGGTCCGTGTTCCAGGGCAGAGTTGACCGATGGTAATTCCGTTGTCCCAGCCACCTCTCCCGGGTCTAGAAAATTCCTGGCACACAGTAAGGAGGCAGGAAGAGATGAACCAAAGAATATTTATACATATACGCAGAACCTGTGGACATAGGAGTGTGGTGAAGGCTGGGGGGGGGGTGCAGGAGCTTGGACGAGGGGGGTAAAGGTGGGAGTAATTGCTGTCAACAATAAAAAAGGAAAATTCCAGGGCCAGCTGCCCCCCAAAGTCCTCCACAAACCCTTTAGACCGCGCTCACTCTGCTCAGCCACCTGCTGTGTTGCTGTGCACACTCACCCCAGGACCTTTGCACGCCATGGGAGAAATGAGCGCTGGGTGCTCTTCCTCCCGCCTACTTTATGGTTTGGGGGGTTCAGGATGCAGTGAGGGGGGGACCTTGAGGACGTGATGCTCATTGCGTTGCTTGATTTTTTTTTTTAGGGGATGTTAAGAGCCACATAATAAGTCGCCACGGAAGGTGTACAATGCGTGGCATTCGGTAAATTCACGATGTTGTCCAACCACCATTTCTATCTGGTTCCGGAACATTCTCACCGTCCCAGAGGACACCCGTGCCCATGAGCCGTCGGGCCCAACCCCCGCCCCCAGCCCCTGATAGCCACGCGCCCGCCCTCCGTGTCTGTGGATTCGTTCATTCTCCATAGTTCACGTAAATGGAATCACACACGACGTGGTCTTTTGTGTCTGGCTTCTCTCAGCATCGCTTTTTTTTGAGCTTCAGCCACATTGAAGCCCCACGTTGGAAGGAAAAGCCGCCAGAAGGCACCTGCGGGAGCAGAAACGGGGTCTCTGGGGTCCGGGAGGTCAGCAGGTCCTGGAAAAGCCGCAGACCCCTTGCTGAGGCCCTGGCTGCCCACAGCAGCCTGACCCACATTCAAAGAATCACAACGTGTGAGAGCTTCACTCCTTTTCACGGCTGCGTAATATTCCACTTGTGGGCGAACCACATGGTCTGTGTTTGTTTATTCATCAAATGAGCTTAATTCAACCATCTCAGCCATGGCCTCCCGTGGGCCCCCCTCCAACCTGCCTTTCTCATCACTTTCCAAACCTCTGTTATTTTTAAATCTGAAAATTAAAGACGCCCCTGAAAGGGGCATTGAAGCCCGTTGGTGCATCCGGTAGGGAGTGAGAGCTGAAGCCGCCTGGATCCCCGGAGGGGACCCTGCATACGCCCGGCCCCCCGTCGCTGGATGATCCCCTGTTCCCTCCACATCTGAATCCCTCCCCGCTCCCGGCCCCTTTTCTCTTTACGTTTTCACTTCACAGGTATTTGTCTGATTGATTTGTGGCCCAACTCTCTCTCCTTACCCTGTTTCTAATTATTTTCATGATTATTTTTCATCTCGGTGTTTCCCGGTCTCCTCTGAAATTTCATCTCTTCCCGAGAGGTAACCTGCCGTGGGGCGGACGCACCCTCCCGGCCTCCCCGGAGGGCACGTGGACATCTGGGACGCTCTCCCCAGGCTCATTTTTCAATTAGACAAAATCACCACGGACTCTCTGATTACAGGGGAGCCCACTAATAACGCATTAATTATGACGAACGAGCGATTTCCTGGTACTCGCGGTGAAGGACTGTCATTCATTTTCTTCCCCCCCCCCCCCCCGGTCTTTGTGTCTCCACCGTCCGCCCTGGGCATTTGCTAAACAGTAGATTCCTCCCCTCGGAGGAGATGGATGGTGAGATGTTTTTTTAAAAAAAGAAAATGCTTGTCCTGGCCGGTGTGGCTCAGCAGTTAGAGCGCCGGCCTGCAGACTGAAGGGTCTCGGGTTCGATTCCCGCCAAGGGCATGTACCTGGGTTGCAGGCTCGATCCCCGGCCCTGGTTGGGGCCCACGCGGGAGGCAACCAGTCGATGTGTGTCTCTCATGTTGTTTCTGTCTCTTCCACTCTCTCTGAAAAGCAATGGAAAAAATATCCTCCAACCGAGGTACATGCCCTTGGCTGCAATCGAACCCGGGACCCTTCAGTCCGAGGCTCTAACCACTGAGCCAAGCTGGCCAGGGCTGTTTCCCATTTTAAAATTGATTTTGGAGAGAAACATCGATTGGTTGTACCACTTACTAATGCATCATTGGCTACTTGTGTGTGTCCCGACCGAAAATCGAACCCGCAACCCTGGTGCATCCGGACGACGCTCGACTGACTGTTCGTTTTTCTCTTGTTAACCTGACTTCTGTCCCTGTAAGTTTCCAGGGCGACGAACCCGGTGGGAACAGGAGAACGATTTTTCCTCCCTGTTTTGCTTCGGAGGGTTGGCGGTTCCTGCCCAGCAAATCCCGGCGTCTGTGAGCCAGTTGTCTAAAGCGGGGGGCGGGACTGTGGCCCTGGAGCCCCGTGTTCCCCCCTCACTGGGTCTGCGTCAGGGGGGCAGCCCCGGGCACGCCGGCCGTGGACGTGAAGGCCCTCCTGCGGGGTCCGCCTGTATGTTTCGGAGGCGCCTTGCATGGTAGGGAGCATCTCGGGCCTGCCTTTTCCGCTGTCTGCATGAATGCTAATAAGTAGCTAACTGCCAAGGCAAAAAAAAGCAAAAAAGGAAGGAAACCTAATTGAAAACAGTCGCTCAAGAGGCAGCTCCGCCAATTTCCTAAGCAGCAAGATACCATCTGGATTGAGGGGCTCAGCCGCAGCGGTGGCCTCTGACCTCACTCCTCCAACGATTAGGCCTTGCTTGTCTGCAGGACCTGAATTCAAACTTTGGGGCACAATTTTTTTTTTTTGGTGATTCCTCACCTGAGGATATTTTTTTTCCATTGATTTTTAGAGAGACGGTGGGAGGGAGGGAAGGAGAGAGAAACATGGATGTGAGAGACGCATCGATGGGTTGCCTCCCACACGCACCCCGACTGGGGCCAGGGATCAAACCTGCAACCCAGGCACGTCCCCTTGACTGGAATCGAACCCGAAACCCTTCAGTCCTCGGGCCGATGCTCTAACCCCTGAGCCACACCAGCCAGGGCTGGGGCACAATTTTGCCCTGACCCACCCGGCGCAGACGCCGGTGGCCTCCGGAGAGAGCCGGGCACCATTCTCACTTTGCAGGAAGCATTGAGACACCAGATGCGGGGAAAGGCTTTTTTTTAATGATAATACCTGAAAAGCATTTTTTTTTTTTTTTTTTTGGCAGAACCCATACATCATTGTCAGGCAAGAAGATTAAACTTATTGTTTCTTTTTGAACCGGGAACTCAAGGTGAGTGGAAATGTCTCGAAATGCAAAGCAGCCCGGCAGACAGAGTGAAACGGAGATAGATGCAGACAACTCGGGTTTCCTTCCCCTTTTTTTTCCCTTCCCTCTTCAGGTGATTGGGGAACAAAACTTCCCTGAAACAGCAGAGCTCAGATAATATTGAGCTCGGAGACGTGCGTGGACGTGATGTGTCATTTCAGGGCTGGTAACACGAACGATATTTTGCTCTGCCGATGCGGACCGTTCGTTATACATGGTGGGGGCGAGTGTCGAATAAATATATCGTTTATTTGGGATAAAACAAAATCAAGCAGGCCCTCCCTCCTGCCACAGCCGGTGATTTCCGGCTCCCAGGGAACACGGCCCGACTACCGGGGCAGCCAGGCCAACATCTGGCTGAAACGCAGGCAGGGAAATTGAGACATTTGTCCGGCTCTGTGCAAATATGCAGATAGAGGCCAGGCACCTGGGGTTATCCATGTCCACCTGAGCTTTAGGGGGTCATTTGATACAAACTGCGGGTTCATCTTTTCTGCGCAGTTTGTTCTTGCAGCAGTGAGGTTGCATTTAAATCATTGTGTGTGTGAGAAAGTGTATAATTGTGTATATACTTACATATGCGTGAACCCATATACGTACACATTGTGTCTAGGTTTTATGTATAAACATAGTATATGGACAGTGTATGTAGACATTGTATATAGATTTTGTATATAAACATTGTATATGGACATTCTATGTAGACACTGTATAGATATTATAAATAGACATTGTATATGGACATTCTATGTAGACACTGTATATAGATATTATATAAAGACATTGTATATAGTTATATATTATGTATCTACTTTCTAAAGACATTTTTATAGACACTGTATATCGACATATATAGATACTATATATGGACATTGCATATAGATGTGTGTATAAGTATACACACATATGTACATACACATACATACATAGACATTATATATAAATGTGTGTGTCCAGGAACACTTAAGCCCTTAAAGGTACGCACATTAAAAACCGGGCGTTTTATATCCACAGGTAAATTGTAAACTGGGGACACATCGCTGTTGAGATGTAGCTGGATGACATAGCCTGGCCGGGTTGCAAAAGGAAATTCGCTTTCGTGCCCCAGTTGGGGTGGGAGGCGTGGAGGCCTTGGCTGGCTTGTGACCTGCACCCCCTGCAGGTGCCACACGGCCTGCCCCACCCGCTAGGGAAGGTATGTGGTGTCCGGGCTTCCACAGGAACCTGGAGCCCCCCGGGTCACACCTGCTGGGCTCTGGCTGATTCGTGTGGCTCCAGGGTTTTGTCTTGTGGCCCCTGTGGGTCAGGAGACACTCCTTCCTGTGACGTCACGGTGTTCACAGGGCCCCTGGTCTAAAGCTGTCCTGGTTCCTCATTCCCAGGAGGCATTTCCTACATGTGGCCTCTGCTTCAGGGCCCGTCAGAGTGGGGGATGACAAGTGAGATTGACAAAGGCCAGCACAGGGTCCACACTAAACGTGGGGGTTCATGCTGCAGGTGGTGGAGGGTGCCGTGTCAATTTCTCATGACAAAATTAAGTTTCTGTCCCTACAGGTGACAAAAACAGTACAAAATAATTCATAGCAGCTCTATTTACAATAGGTAAGGTCTGGAAACAGCCCAAGTGCCCATCAGTAGACGAGTGGATAAAAAAGCTGTGGTACATCTACACTGTGGAATACTATGCAGCTGTGAAAAAGGATCTCTTACCCTTTGGGACAGCATGGAGTGACCTAGAGAGTATTATGCTCAGTGAAATAAACCAGGCAGAGTAAGACAGGTATCTCATGATCTCATATGTAGAATCTAATGAACAAAATAAACTGATGAACAAAATAGATCCAGAGACATGGATGCATGGAACAGACTGAGAGCTCAGAGGGAAGGAGGGGGAAACGGGAAGAGATTAACCAAAGAACTTATATGCATAACCCACAGACACAGACAATAGTGCAGTGAAGGCTGGGGGAGGGGACTGAGTGGAAGGGGAAAGTGTGTGGGAAATAGGGGACATCTGTAATAATGTCAACAATAAAAAAACCCCAATACAGAACAGAAACTAAATTGGCCTCATATGTCTCTCTTCAAGGTTGGTTAGGACAGTAGCTTCTTTTCCTAGACTGTGTGTGGGGGAGGTAAGGGTTGCACTTTAGCTCATGAGCTTTGGGGTCACACAGACTTAGGTCTGAATCCCAAACCACAGCTTGCTAGCTCTGTGACTCTGTGTGTTGAATTAATTCCTTTAATCCCCCATTTCCCACTCGTTAGCAAATTACCTAGGGCTTCTAAATGATATTTAGACTAGATATCTGCGTTAAGTGTGCAGCATAAGGTTTGAATGCACAGAAAGCATTCAGTAAAGAGTTGGTATTCTTATTGATTTGTAACAGCTCTTTATATATTAAGGACACAAGCCATATATCATTACTATATTTTACAAGTATTTTCCATGCTATTTTAATAGTTTGTAATTTTTAGACATAAAGAGCTTTAAATGTGCAGGTAGTCATATCAATCCCTTTTTTCCATAAGATTTGTTTTACTGCTTTTTATTTTTGGAAAGTCCTTCTCAGTGGAGAGATTTAACATTCATCGACATTTTAATCTGTATTTTATTTTCTAAAGATTTTTTGATTTTTTTAAAAAACATTGATCAGCTGCCTCCTGCACGCCCCCTACTGGGGATCGAGCCTAAAACCCAGGCCTGTGCCCTGATCGGGAATCGAATGGGGAAACTTTCGGTGCAGGGGCGATGCCCAACCACTGAGCCTTATTGGCCAGGGCTGATTTCATTTTTACATTTAACACTTTAATATGCTCTGAATTGTGATTTTAGACCTGAGGTGAGGCCCTTACTCATTTCTTTCCCAAGCAATTAGCAAATTTCACAATTTTTTTTGAAAAATCATTTGTCGAATAATCCTTTGTTTTTAATAATTTGCTTGTCCTATGTAAAGTGTTCATGGGTACTTAGGCCTATTTTATAAAAGACCTATCTGGTTTCTTCCCATCTGTTAATTCTCATTCTAATTCCATACTGTCTTAATTATTGTAGCTTTAAAATAAAATATGTTTTACCCTTTGAATGGATAACTCTTTCATCATCTATCTGGCATTACAGAAAAAAAAGATTTCTTAGCTATTCTTACAAATTTATTTTCCAGATGAGCTTCAGATTGATTTTGCCAAAGTTAAAAAGAAATCTATTTGGATTTAATTGGAACCATATTAAGCTTAAACAGTAATTATTAAAGAATCGATGTCTTCATACCATTTCGACTCCCTTTCCGGGAATGCAATCTGTCTCTTTCTGGATTTATATTGTCTTTTTTTTCCCCTGCTGTCTGGTAATAAAACTTGTTTATGGGCTCCGCACTCATCCTGTTGAGTATATTTATACGAATTTTCTGTTTCTGTTGCTACTGTGAATGGAGTCATCTTCTTTGATACTTTGTAACTAGTCAAGGTTACTTTGTAGAAACCTAGTGAGTTTTCGAGAGTTAGTTTGTGTCCAGCTCTCTTGCCGGATTTGCTTATGGCTCTGAACGTTTCAATAACTTGTGTTCTGGGGTGTTCTGTTATTTTTAATCCTCACTTGATACTTTTTTCTCCATTAATTTTTAGACAGTTGAAGGGAGGGAGCGGGAGAAAGAGTGAGAGACAGAGAGAGACGTTGCCTCCCGCATGAGCCTTGTCTGGAGTCAGGGATCACACCTGTAACCCAGGTACATGCCCTTGATCGGGAATCGAACCCGTGACTCTCCAGTTTGTGGGCCGACGCTCAAACCATTGAGCAACACCAGCCAGGGCATTGATTCCATATTGTAAAAGGAGTGGGTGGGGAGAGATTAATCAAAGAATTTATAAGCATCTACGCATGACCCCTGGACACAGACAATGGTGTGGGGAAGGCCTGGGGAGGGCGCCGGAGGGGGGGAGAGGGGGTCAGTGGGAAAAAGGGGAACATCTGTAATATTTTCAACAATCAAGGTAAATTTAAAAAATAAAAATAAAAACATCTGTGTCTTCGGACTTTCAATACCATTCCTCCTACTCATTGAATCCACCTGTTCAGCTACCAGGAATGGTCATCCAGGGGAAACTACTGCCTTGTGGTTAGAATTTCAGGCTTTTTTGGGGGGCCAACACCACCACCCCCTTCCCCAACATTTTAGTTTTTATTTTTACCACCGCCTCACAAACCCGCCTGATAGAAACTTTGGGCTTGTTCTGAGGCAGAGCTTGTAACAATAACAGGCCATCTGGCCGCCTGGAATGTGAAAGATTAAAATGATATACCGGAGGAAGGCTGGCATTCAGTTGCTAATGTCTTAAAGGGAAACTCCAGCGGTGAGAGGAGAGTTCTGGTTAAAGGCGTCCGCCCAGAGACTGTGGGCCAGGGAGCGGGAGACTGACACCCAAGGGAGAAACACGGAGCCGGGCTGGGCCCATGCCTCTCAGCTCCATCAGCACCCACCGTTCAGTTTGCTTTGCTTTATCTCAGGGTGACCGGCCTCCGCCAGCCAGTAGGAGAGACCAAGGCCACACCCTTTCAACCGTCCACGTGTCCAGCCTTCGGTGACACTGGAAGTTGTGCCCCATGAGCCCTGGTCACTGTGGCTCAGTAGCTGAGCATCGGCCTGCGCACAGAAGGGTCAAGGGCATGTACCTGGGTTCCAGTTTTGACCCCTGGCCCTGGTCGATGTGTCTGTCATGTTGATGTTTCTCTCTCCCCCCCTCCCTCTACTCTCTAAAAAAAAATAATGGAAAAAATATCTTGTGATTGGCTTACAAAACCACATGGCCCAGCCGGAGTGGCTCAGCAGTTGAGCATCGACCTATGAACCAGGAGATCGGGGTTCGATTCCCGGTCAGGGCACATGCCCAGGTTGCAGGCTCGATCCCCAGTCTGGGCCAAGCAGGAGGCAGCCGATCAATGACTCTCATCATTGATGCTTCTCTCTGTCTCCCTCTCCCCTCCTCTCTCTGAAATCAATAAAGACATATTTAAAACAAAGCGAAATGAAAAAACCCCCAACATGGAACTGATTAGCTATGAAATGTGATGAGCTTGGGCTGGGCGAGCAGTTGTTGGCTCCTACCGAGTTATGTTCTCAGTAACGGTCATTAGGACGTCGATAGCCCAGGAACAGCTTCGACAAGCTGAGGCCCCCGCGTCCAGGCGGTTCTTGAGCTCTCACGCCCCGTACGAGTCGCCAGGCAGGGATTCCTGACTAGCAGGCCTCAAACATGAGCCGAAAGGGTCAAGTATACGTAGAAATCGCTAGAGTGTTTCGTTAATCGTCACCTGAGGATATTTTCCCATTGATTTTTAGAGACAATGAAAGGTGGGTGGGGAGAGGTGATAGACAGATGATAGATGATATAGATAGATATAGATACATAGAGAGAAACACCGATGTGAGACACATCAATTGATTGCCTCCTGCAGGCGCCCCAGCCAGGGCCAGGGATCGAACCTGCAACCCAGGTACGTGCCTTTGACCCGGAATCCAACCCGCGACCCTTTGGTGCGCAGGCCGACACTATAACCACGGAGCCACACCGGCCAGGGCTCTTTGGCATTTTTAAATGCTCAACAGAACCACTCTTGTGCTTTGGGAAAATCAGGGTGACTTGAACACAAGCACTGCGATACCTCGGCAGCCGGCCTGATCGCCCACACGGCTGCTATGTGACCGGCAGGTGGAGACATCGACAGTGTGCAGGCCCCGGAGAAACGGACAGAGAGGCGGCTCGTGATTTCACCACCCGACTCAGAAAGGTGTTCAGTTCAAAACCCACTGACTTATTTCCGGAATTTCTCTTTTAATATTTTTGGACCGAGGTGGACCTGGGGTTACTGAAACTGTGGAAAGCGAATCCATGGATAAGGGAGGGACCACCATAGTGTAAAAGCACTCACAGGAGACCAGTAAACAAATGCCTATCGAGATTAAAAAAAACTTTACAAAAACAGGCAAGGGGCCAGAATGGCACACAAGGGACCCTTGATCTAAGTGTGGGACAATTACACTGTGGAATACCATCCAGCTGTGAAAAAGATGGATCTCTTACCTTTCGGGACAGCAGGGAGGGACCTGGAGAGTGTTATGCTGAGTGAAATAAGCTCATCAGAGAAGGACAAATATCCCTCATATGTGGAATCTAATGAACAAAGTAAACAAACAAAATAGATCAAGAGTCACAGAAGCATGGAATAGACTGAGGGATCTCAGAGGGAAGGGGGGACGGGGGAAGAGATTAACCAAAGAATTTATATGCATCTGTGCATAACCCAAGGACACAGTGGTGTGGGAAAGGCCTGGGGAGGGGGAACTAGGTGGTGGGGGGCAAGGGAGAGAAAAAAGGGGGACATCTGTAATACTATCAATAATAAAAATTTAAAAAATTAAAATAAATCTTTGCATATCAGAGTGGGCCTTGGGGGCCAGCAGCTTCCCACCCCCAGGAGCTCCCCGCAAATGCTGACCCTCATTCCCTCCCCACACGGGCGGGAGCCCCTGCTCGAGGATCTTTCTCGGAGCCGGGTCCTCAGGTGGTTCCCGTAAACCTGTGTGAGCTCAGGAGGTGCTGCTTTGGGTGCTGCACACAGCTCCGGCCTCAGGGCCCACCTGTGAGCGTCCACCTGTGTGGGCTGAGTCGGGGTCAACGTCACGAGTTCCCTCCAAGGTCCTGTCCTGGGACGAGATGACGCCTTTGTTCAAATCAAGTCAACCGCTGAGCTCTGGTTGGTGGCAGCCTGGCCACCACGTCCCGTCGCAATCTTCAGGGGAGTTTCAGAAGGTTCCCAGAGCAGGCGCCAAGGGTCCCGGTGCCCCAGGCATCCCCCCAAACCCTGGGGAACCAGGGAAAAATTAATCCTGGAGTCCTCCGGGATCTCCAAGTGGGGGGTGGGGTTGGGTCAGAGGCCGACCTGAGAGAGAGAGAGAGAGAGAGAGAGAGAGAGAGAGAATCTCATTATTAGCAGCAGAAAATCCCAATTATTCCACAGGCAGTGAATCCACTTTGAAATATGCATGCTTAAAAAAACACACAAAACAAGCCCAAAGCCTTCTATGATAGGGTTTTTTTTGTTGTTAATCTCCACTGGAAGATACTTTTTCCATTGATTTTTAGAAAGGGGGGGGAGAGAGAGAAACTTCGATGTGATTCCCTGTCTCCCGCACCCCCCCCCCCACCGGGCCTGGTGCTGAACCTGGAATCCAGGTACCAGAAATGAGCCCCAGACCCTTCCGTCCGCAGGCCGGCGGTCTAACCACTGAGCCACGCCAGCCAGGGCGCCTTCCTAGTTTCGGCATTATTTAGAGTCTAAACTTTAAGACCCCCAACCCCAGACCCCCCAGGGTTGCCCTTATCAGTGGCACTGTTGAGTGAGTCGCTTTAGCTCTGATGGTCATTTCAGTGCCAGTGGGTAAACCTGGTCTCACCCAAGGGTGTCATCCGACCGAGCCGTTCCAAGGGGAGCCGGTGACTCTGATGCATGTGGCGCAGTGGTTAGAGCCTTGGCCCAGGCACCGGAAGGTCACAGGTTTGATTTCCCCTCAAGGGCAGGTACTTGGGCTGCAGGGTGGCTCCCAGGCCCTGGTCAGGGTGCCTATGGGAGGCACCTAGTGGATGTGTCTCTCCCTTCGACTCTCTGAAAAATCACCCCCGGAGAGGATTTTTTTGTTTTTACAGGGTGTCTGCGTACAGGGCGGGGATGGCCTCGGGCCAGGCGCGGGGTCCCTGATGCACCCCGGGTGCTTAGCGCCCGGCAGCCTGGCCTGGAAACGCGGCTGCAGGGAAGCTGGACGCGCCCCAGCGCCCAGGCCAGTCTGCAGGCGGGTGTCGCTTTGAATCCCACGTTCCCCGACTCCGGCAGGAAGGAGGTGCGTTCCCAGACCTTGGGTGTCACAGGAGAGCCGGATGGGTTTCATCTTCCCAGGCGCTTTGGCTACGTTTTTCATGTCACCCTTCGCTTTTTCTTCTTTTTTTTTTTTTTGCAGGCAACGAAAACGCAAATGAGCAGGGATTTATTTATTTTTTTTTTTAACAAGCCGAGCCCTCGGAGGTGACCCTCCTGGATCTGAGCTGCAGTCTGGGCCGCGGCCTCGCCGGAGCGCGGGCGCCGCGAACATCTTGCGGAGACGAACCCGGGCCTCCTGTTTCATCAGCACCCGCCGCCCGGGAAACAAGCTGCTTAATGAGCGAGATCAATCCCGGCGGGGAGCCTGTGATATGTGACATTCGCCGCCCGGCGCGCGCGCAAAGGCGCAAAGGCGCACCCAGGGCCCGGCCCCAGCGCGCCCCTGCCCGGTCCCCGAAAATAAATAAGTGACGCGCCCGACGCTGGGCTCAAAGGGACCCGGGTGGCCACAGCGCCTGGCATTTAACTATCGCCTCCACCGGGTCTTTTAATCTGTTCCAGCGCCTCCCGGACTTGGGTCGCCTGCTGCTCCCGGGGAACAGGATTCGGGTGGCAAAGCGCGGGGGCCGGGGGAGCTGCGTGAATCAGACGGGAAGTTTGCCTATTTTTTCCCCCCTCTTTGGCGGTTCTGTTCCCGCAGATCAAAGTTCTGGTGTTTCAGCCCTAATTAAGCAAAGCGGAGGCAACGCGCGAGGCCTTCTGCACCGGGCCTCGGAGGAGCGCGCGGCCGAGTTCGCCCCGAGATTTAAATAATTAACATGACACCTTGAGCTCCGAATGGGAAAATTTTAAAAAAATCCACACACAAAATCCCAAAACGACCGGGAGGGAGGCCCGTGGTGGAGTTTTCCACAAAGCCCGGGCCAATTCGGTGCCGTTTGTGCAGGGGCGGGGGGAAGCCCGGAGGGGTTCTTTGTGATGCTAAAGAGCCCCATTGTTGGCACCGGGTCCCTCGCAGAGCCTGGCCCCCTCGGAAGGAGGCTAGAGGAAAGCAAAGGCTGTCGTTTAATGGTGGTTAATCCTCTTAAGACGCCCGAGAAGGGAGGTTTCCCGGTGCAAATCCGATCCCCGAAGCCCTCGGAGCCAAGCGCCGGCCTTGGGCAGCGCGGGGCCTGGAGAGACGGGGAGACTCCGCGACGCCTCGGCTGCTCCCCGGAGCCGTCTGACCCAGGGGCCAAAATGAAACCGAAATCAGCTGCAAATCTCACGTCCAGGGAGCTCAGAGGCGGGGCCTGGCCCCAGGAAACCAGGCGCTGGCGCGTCCGCCTTGCAGACCCTGCGCCCCCGCCCGCAGGTCAGCGCGCTCCTGTCCCCAGAGCTGTGGCTCTTGGCGGGGTCCTGCATTCACTCTGGGTGTAGATTAGTCCTGGACTGTTGGCCTTGATCCCATCTTAGGCCTTTAATGTCCAGTCCATTATAACTTCATAAAGCCGGGTTGCTCCCGCCCCGCGCGCACCTGGAGAGTCCAGGGTCTCCTGTGACGACTCCGCGCAAAACACAGGCAGGTGTTAAAAACGCCCGTGAAGGGGGCGGCTCCCTGCGCTCAGGGCGCCAGGCTGCAGCGGGGCAACCTCGCGGGAGCTGTTCCACGGAGGTAAAAGGGCCCCCGCAAGCATCGCATTTAGCAGCTAATTTGGTTTCCTCATTGATGCTGAGAAAAAAAAAGGGGGGCAATTTGGTGGAAAGAAACACTCCACGAAGTACAAGTGAGGGGAATGAGGGAGAAAAGAGAGAGGGTGCCCGGTGAGGTGGGAGGCTCTGCTCCATGGGTGCACGTGTCCCAGAGAGGCTCAGGTGTGTGGGTGCACCTGTCCCGGAGAGGCTCAGGTGTGTGGGTGCACGTGTCCCGGAGAGGCTCAGGTGTGTGGGTGCACCTGTCCCGGAGAGGCTCAGGTGTGTGGGTGCACCTGTCCTGGAGAGGCTCAGGTGTGTGGGTGCACCTGTCCCGGAGAGGCTCAGGTGTGTGGGTGCACCTGTCCCGGAGAGGCTCAGGTGTGTGGGTGCACGTGTCCCGGAGAGGCTCAGGTGTGTGGGTGCACGTGTCCTGGAGAGGCTCAGGTGTGTGGGTGCAAGGTGAGGTGGGAGGCTCTGCTCCGTGGGTGCACGTGTCCCCAGAGAGGCTCAGGTGTGTGGGTGCACCTGTCCTGGAGAGGCTCAGGTGTGTGGGTGCACCTGTCCTGTAGAAGCTCTGGTGTATGGGTGCACGTGTCCTGGAGAGGCTCTGGTCCGTGGGTGCACGTGTCCTGGAGAGGCTCAGGTGTGCGGGTGCACCTGTCCTGGAGAGGCTCTGGTGTGTGGGTGCATATCTCCTAATCCCCACGTAACAGACAGAATAATGTCCCTAAAGTGAAAGATATTTGAAGACACTTTTGTGTTCCCTCTGGCTATACTCAGGGTGCGGACAAAGTCACCCCCTTCTATGAATCACGTACTCCAACAGCCCCCCCTGCCGGGGAGCATTTTGGGGGCTGGAAGCTTAGGCCCTGGCTGGGGACTTGCAGAGAAACCCGGAACCCAGACCACGTGCGGCTGGGACGGGAAGGATGAGCCCCGTGCTCACGGGTAGCATGTGAGGGTCGGTCGTCTTCCCTCTGCTCTGCTCTGCTCTTCCGGCCTCTCAAAACCAGATGACACAGCAGAAGAGATTCCGCCTCAGTCCCAGGTCCCGGGGGGATGGTGAGCTCCCAGCCTTGTGGTCACTTGATACTTAGCAACTCGATACCCAAGCTGGACAAGAGCCATCTTGCAGCTGCATTGTGCTGAACATCAGCAAAGCTCATCACTAAATTATGTCAGCGTCACCTTCCAAAGGCATGACTCCGCTCCCTGAAATTGCTTTTTATTCCAATTATAGATTTCTACGGAGAAACTGTTTGATAATAGAATAATATTTGCCTCTTTCCTTCCTCCGGGGGGCGGTCATGAATGTTTCATGAGACACCAAAAGTTGGAGACGCGTCGGGAGGCTCCACAAAGTGCGGCCCTCCATAAATTAATCACGACGATAAATTATGCAACCGCATTGTGTGGAAAGAGAGAAAGCGAGAGAGAAAAAAATCAATCGGGACACTCTCTGCGCCGACCGCCGACCTCTTTTATATTCAGGGTCTCGGAGTTAATTAATTAAGTTACGGCTGGTATTAGGAAAACAAACATGTCAGCTTTTTAAACTTTTATTTTTAGTGCGCGCGCAAAAAAAAAACACAAAAAACATAGGGTTCCCATGGGAAGGGGTCCCCCTCCCCCTGCCACGTTTTGATGGAAAGAAAGGGGGCATTTCTGAATGAAACTCACTATCCGGGTCAGAGGGACACTGGGGACCGTTTCAAGAGGCCGAGGGGTCCAGCCTGGGAGAAACTGAAGGGCTTCCGAAAATGCCACTGAAGATGCCTCAGTTTTTTTAAAAAATATATGTTTTTTCTTAATTTTTAGAGAGAAAGAAAAGGAGAGAAACACTGATCGGCTGCCTCCTGCACGCCCCCTCCTGGGGATGGAGCCCGCAACCCGGGTACATGCCAGTGACCAGGAATTGAACCCGAGACCCTTCAGCCCTCGGGCTGACGCTCTAACCGCTGACCCACACTGGACAGGGCCTCCTGCGGACTCTTGTGCATGAGGACATCAGTCCCTGTGCCCAAAAGACCTGTCGGCCGGATGCGTGTAGTTTTATTTGCATAATATTCTGTTTTTGTTTTGTTTTTTTTTTCTTCAAAAAACCAATTTTGAATGAAAGGAGAGAGAGAGGAGAGATTAGATAGGATTATACAAAATATCGTTTAAGGTCCTCCACACAGAGGTGGGTACATGCCCATTCGTACGTTTTATGGCCAAATTTTAAATCTTTATGTAGTGGCCCTGAGATACCTTGTTTTCTAAGACAAACGGGAACGTTAGCTGCCCCCCTGCCCCCGCCTCCGACCCTGTGCTCTCTGCTCTCACGTCCAACGACGGTTCCCTCTGCACCAGCGAAGACCCGTAACGAACACCCTTGCGGAGAATCTGGGGAGCGGATTTCTGCTGTGCTGGTAAAAGTGGGCGTGGACGGCCTGGAAAACGCCGCGTGGCTCATGCCTTGTGGCTTCCAAGCTGCCCACTCGAGGTTCCAGGGCTGCTTAAGTAGCAGATTCTCGCCGTTGCTGCTCCCGGACTGCGGCCCCAGCTCACAGAAATCCTCAGGCCTGGAGCAGACGGGCCCCCGGGGCTGCTGATGCCCTCTGGTGTCTCACTGAGGCCATCCGAGTGCGTGTGCGTGTGTGAGCGTGTGTGAGCGTGTATGTGCGTGTGCAGGAGGGTGTGTGCACTTATCCATATTTATTTGTCATCTCGCTGTTATTACCTATAATTATTTATCTAACATCTGCCACCTATGGTGATTATGAATCTATCTATCAATGATCTATATCTATTGCTCTGCATCTACCCTTCTCTAACTAATGTCAGCCGTCTCCTGTATCTCTAGCTACCCTCCTTGGCCTGCTCCACAAATTGTCACCGACACCCTCACACCTCACCGCATTTGCCTCCGGGACAGTTTTCAACGACAAATACTTGTCAGCGCCGGTCAGACGGTGCTGCCTCCAGTTAAACTCCTCCGGCGTCTCCCCCACCAGATACGGTTTGGAGAGGACAGATGTGTGTGTTCGGTTTCCAAGGGTGGACACGGCCCCTGATCCAGGACGTCCCACTCGGCGTTTTTGGAGGGGACGCCTGGGCTTGCTTAAATTTTTTGTGCATCGGTTACAGCTCACCTCCTAGGATAAGAACCCAAGTCCTGGGATTCTTGCTTCAAACACCAGCCCTCACGGAGCAGCGACTCTAGACGAGCGTCTGGAAACAGAGGTTGAATAAATGACGGCGAAGGAGCCAGGGGGTGGACAACAGAGGGAACGTGGGCGGCAGGGGGGTCAGGGGTTAGGAGGCCACCTGGAGCAGTCACTGTGGAAAACAGTGTGGAGGTTCCTCAAAAAATTAAAAACGGAGCTGCCTTTTGACCCAGGGATCCCACTTCTGGGAATAGATCCTAAGAATGCTGATAAACTAATCAGAAAGAATACATGCACCCCTATGTTCATAGCAGCACCATTTACAATAACTAAGATCTGGAAACAGCCCAAGTGCCCATCCATAGACGAGTGGATAAAAAAGCTGTGGTACGTCTACACCGTGGAATACTATGCAGCTGTGAAAAAGGAGCTCGTGCCCTTTGGGGCAGCAGGGAGGGACCTGGAGAGGATTATGCTGAGTGAAATAAGCCAGGCAGAGAAAGACAAGCATCCCACGATCTCACTCATATGTGAACAAAATAAACTGATGAAAAAATAGAACCAGAGACACAGAAGCACGGAGCAGACGGAAGGACTCAGAGGGAAGAGGGCTGGAGAGAGATGAACCAAAGAGCTTCTGTGCACCTGTGCACAACCCACGGACACAGACAGGACCTCGGGTGGGTGGGACGTGGGTGGAGGGACAAAAGGGGGGGAAGGGGACATCTGTAATACTGTCAATAATAAAATATAAAAACATAAAGAGGCCACCCCGAGTCACCTGCCGCCTGCATTCTGTCTCCCCGCCCCCCCCCCCCCCCCGCAGCGGAACCCTCGCCTCCCCCTCGGGTGGGAGGAAGGTGTCTTCCTTCTTTCGAGGGTTAATCTCTCCTGAAGTTTTGATGGATACGCTCCCGCTAAATATTCATTGCCGTCTTCACTTCTAAACAATTTATTTTGTTCAATATTTGCTGGTTGTTGTTTTTTTTTTTTTCCTTTAAGCTCGATCCCGACGTCCCATTTATCTGTCTCTCTGGCGCATCCCCAGGGGCCCTCCCGGGGCAGGAGTGTCCCCCTGTGCGTAGCTGACAGGCCATCCGTCTTCCTCTCGCCGGGGCCCTTCTTCCCCGCACGTGGGACACGCAGGCCATTAGGCAGACACCCGCGTCAGACGGATGGGATCGGATAACGTGGAATTACAAGGCTATGAGTACCAGCCGGTTCTGAGAGAGCATCGGGCGGGCGAGCGACGCCTTTATTAGGTTTTCCCTGGTTATGTTATTATTTGCTCTAATGCAGTGACTCGCGCCCGTGATAGCAAATAGAGACAGGCGGGCCTGTGTCCCGAAGACGCAGAGGAAGGCGGGGTCCCTGAGTCCCCCTGTCCGTCTGTCGCCGTGTGCACCTCTCAGCGGTGTCTTGGCACAGCCACGGGGTGGCCCTGGGGGGTGGGTGACCCCAGCTCCCACTCGCCTGCGTGTCACCCAGGATGGGGGCGTCTTTTCTTTCTTTCTCCCGCATGGTCCTCAGCTGGCTACGTCTTGGGGGTTTCGGGGCAGTGGGCTCCCCAAAAGCTGAATTCCCGCCCTGGCTGGTGCGGCTCAGTGCTGAGAGCATCAGCCCGAGGACCGAAGGGTCTCGGGTTCGATTCCAGGTCAAGGGCAGGTATCTGAGCTGCAGGTTCGATCCCCGGCCCGGGTCGGGGCGAGTGAGGGAGGCGACCCATCGACGTGTCTCTCTCACATCCACGCTTCTCTCTCCCTTCCACTCGCTCTAAAAATCAATAGAAAAAATATCCTCAGGTGAAGATTAACCACAAAAAAAACAAACAAAACTGAATTCCCCGCAGCCGGGTCCCCAGCAACAGGTCTCGGCAAAAGCACATCCTTCGAAAGAGACTCGGTTTCCTCTGGTTAAACTTCCCGGGGTCTTTATGGGTCTCACTCCACCCCCGTTACCATTCATCTCTTTCCCTCCGCGCCCGATAAATATTTATCCCCAAACCATTGCTGAGTCTCAGGCGAGAAATAAGCCCCACAGCCAGCGACGTTTGTTTTTTTTTTGAAAAAAAATCCTCACCTGAGGGTATTTTTTCCATTGCTTTTCAGAGAGAGTGGAGGGCCGGGGGGTGAGGGGGGAAGATGCCTCATTTCTACACTTTCCAGCCACGTCGTTATTGGAAAAAGCTTGGGAAACTTCTGCGTGAGGGTCCCGCTTATCCAACCTCCACACCTCCCCCTCCCCCAGCCCCGTTTTAAAAGCTGACCGTGACCTCCGGCGACCTGACATTCTTTGCGCAGGACACGTGGTGCTGGAGGGGATTGCTTTCAAGCTAAGTGATCCAATATGCTTCCCCGCGCCCGGCTCGGGGGCCAGTTCTCACTTTATCACTCCCGGGGAGCCCGCGTCAGGGCGCCTCTCATCGCCTGCTGGAACCCGGACAGCTTTTTTTTGTTTGTTTGTTTCTCTATTAATTCTCACTGGAGGGTATTTTTCCATTGATTTTTAAAAAATTTTTTTTTTAGATTATAAGGGAGAGAGAGAAACATCGATTGGTTGCCTCCTGCATGTGCCCGGGGATCGAACCTGCAACCCAGGTACGTGCCCTTGACCGGGAATCGAACCGCGGTCCTCCTGATTCACAGGTCGATGCTCAACCACTGAGCCACGCTGGCCGGGCGTGCTTTTAACGCATGGATTTAGCGTTGGCGTGTTGGGCGTTTTTGCTTCCTTGGTATGGGCTCATATGAGGTCAGCTGAGAAGCGGAGGCGCCTGGAATGGTGGAAACGAGGCGTTTCTGAGCTCCGAGGCGGGAAGAAAGGAGTCTGTGTCTGCTCCGGGGGTGCAGGGGGAGGATTAGATTTTCATTCCTCTTCACAGCATCGTGCCCAGGGCACCGCAGGCCGTTCACACGCCCGGGAGACATGTCTGTGGACCTGGGCTTATCTCAACGTGGCCGTGATTTACGAGGGCGGATGGCAGGTCTTTGCCGGGGCCCTGGCATTCTCCCCAGCACCCCTGCACATGTTTTCGTTAATCCGAGGTGAACGAACGTTATTCAGATCATAGTTTCACTCTTTTTTTTTTTTTTTTTTTTTGCATTCATTAAAAAATTCTCCAGTGTTCTGTAACCTGCAGCCTGCAGGGGCCTTTTTGTTGCTGTTGTTAATCTTCATTGATGATATTTTCTCATTGATCTTTAGCGTGGAAGAGAGGGAGGGACAGAGAGAGTTTGATGTGAGAGAGATACATCCATGGGTTGCCTCCCACACTCGCCCCGACCGGGGTGGGGAACAAACCTGGAACCCGGGGATAGAAAGAGATTTAACTCAGGGTGGTGAACATAAAAAAAACGCCCAAAAAACAAAAAAACAAACAAAACCCCCCTGCAACCCAGGTAGATGCCTTTGACTGTGAATTGAAACTGAGACACTTGGGTGCCAGGGCCGATGCTCTAACCACTGGGCAACACCGGCCAGGGCCTGCAGGAGCCTTTTTTGAGGTGTTTCCCATCCTCCTACAAGGAGCCAGGAATATGTCCCTGCCCCGGCGTGGCCGTGGGACCCGTGTCATCCAGAGCAGCCACGCACGGCCACCGAGGCGTCAAGTAACTGTGGTGTTAAAAAAAATTTTTTTAAAAAGGGCCATTACCAACGTGGGGCGGCGAGGTTTTATCTGACCATCAGAAGCTATTAAATGTACAATTTGTAGGTTGTTCACCTGGAGCTAAGATGATAGTGTGTCAACTGTGCTTATAAAATGTATCTGTTGTGCTCACTTTGGCAGCACATGTACTTAAAAAGTATCAAACGGAAGACCCCCCCCCCCCGTGCCCCTTTATTACTGACTTTATTTCACGAAATAAAGTCCTCTTCACACCTGGCACGGACCATCCATCCACTGGTCTATTTTATCTCAGAGACAGACAGCCTGGCGTTTTCTCAGGGCATCATTATTTCTCATCACTAAATTCCTTTAGTCTTTATGTCATTTTCACCCAGCCATTTATGTTGCTACACTTGCATTTTAACAAGTAACTTTGTATCTTTGTGAAGAAAATGTGCACCCTCCTGTTGAAAAAGTCTATTAGCAAAGCCTGGCTGGCGTGGCTCAGAGGTTGAGCGCCGACCTCGGAACCAGGAGGTCAGGGTTCGATTCCCGGTCAGGACACATGTGGGGTTTCAGGCTCGATCCCCAGTAGGGCCGCGCAGGAGGCAGCCGATTGATGTTTCTCTCTCATCATTTATGTTTCTCTCTCTCCCTCTCCCTTCCTCTCTCTGAAATTGATTAAAAACAAAATAGAAAAAAAAAAGTTTAAAAAACCTGTGAGCATTATGCATAATTATTTTTGTCCCATAACCAAGTGGGATTCATTCCTGGGATGCAAGGATGGTTCAACACCCGTAAATCAGCACGATATACATCACATTGGATAAAGAATTAAAACCATAGGATCATCGAAATAGACGCAGAAGAAGCACTTGACAGAATTGAAACTCTCTTCTGATAAAAACCCTCAACAAAGCGCGTGCAGAAGGGACATAGCTCAAGGTAATAAAGGCCGTGGGTGATAAACCCGCAGCTGGCATCATCCTCAACAGTGAACATCGGAAAGCTGATCCCACTAAGATCAGGAACCACGCTCACCACTTCTACTCAGTACAAAGGCTATGGGGGATTTTTTACAAAAAATTGTTTTTTAAGGATGTTTTGTTTTAATTAATTATTTTAGAGAGAGAGGAAGGAGAAGGAGAGAGAGAAACATCCATGATGAGAGTCATTGCTCGGCTGCCTCCTGCACGCCCCCTACTGGGGATCAAGGAGCCTGCAACCCGGGCATGTGACCTGACCGGGAATCGAACCCGTGACCTCCTAGTTCATAGGTTGATGCTCAACAAACTGAGCCACCCCGGACAGGCCGAATGCCCACTTTCAGACGCCTGTCTCCCTCCTGCCCAGGTCGCTTCTCGACATCTGTGGGCCTTCGTCCTGGAGCACACGCGGGGCCCACATGCTTTAATAATCCGGCCTCGTGTCTCATATCTTCGGAGGAGATGGAGAGGGGCCCCTTCAAACAATGCAATATTGTCCGTCTGGCAGGAGCCCGGCTCTGTGAGTCCCCGTGATGGATAACAGGTTTAGTGGAGCCCGACCCCGGCTCCCAGGACAGGGCCGGCGAGCGCTTATTAAAGGCGCAGACCTTGAAGGAGGGGGAGGCGGGGAGAGAAATTCCACAGCTCCGTTTCCTCAAGTTCAGGACTGGTTCCCGGTGCACAGGCCGCCTCCCCAGATATTTCAGAAATGAGGTGGAGATGTTGCTGAGGACAGGTGGGCGCGTCCTGCAGGCTGCTCGGAGACTCCCATTCACGGGGTGCGGGAGGCACCCCTTGAAACTCATGGTGGGAATTCCTATAGTTCGAAGGGCTAGAGCGTTGGTGAGACACACAGGGATGGAAGGCATCGAAATGCAACGTTCCTTAAAAACAAAACGAAACAGGCTGTGGCTTTTCGTGCTTTCTGTTTTCCTTCACCCAGGGGGTTTTCTAGAAAGCAGTTCACATCTCCTGTGTTTTCACTTCCACAAATACTTTCACTTCTGAGTGTTGTTATTTGGACTGCACGCTGTGGTCTTTTTATTTTGTTAATCTCACCTGAAAATATTTTGTCCGTTGATTTCTAGGGAGAGTGGGAGGCAGGAAAGCAAGGGTGGGGGAGAGAGAGAAACATCGATGTGAGAGAGACAGAGAGAGACTCGTTGACAGGTTGCCGCCGGTATGGGGATGGAACTGGCAACCCAGGTACATGCCCTTGACTGGGAATCGAACCCTCGACCCTTAGGTGCTCAAGCCAATGCTCTAACCACTGAGTCACATGGGCTCTTGTTTTTTTTGAGATTTTTTTTTTTTTTTACATTTTAAATTTATCTTTATTGTTGAGAGTATTACAGGTATACCATATCCCCCCCCCCAATTGATCCCCTCCACTTCCCTCCCACCCCCTTCCCAGGCCCTCACCCCGTTACTGACTGTGTCCATGGGTTATACATATAACTTCTTTGGTTAATCTCTTCCCACCCTCCACCCCCCCTTCCCTCTTTCCTCTGAAATATGATTGTCTGTTACCTGTGTCAATGTCTCTGGATCTATTTAGTTGGTCAGATTCTTTTGCTCATTAGCTTCTTCTTAAAGAAGACCCTTCAACTTTCCCTGTAGTCCTGGTCTGGTGGTGATGAACTCCTTTAGCTTTTCCTTGTCTGTGAAGCTCTTTAATCTCACCTTCAGTTCTAAATGATAGCTTTGCTGGGTAGAGCAATCTTGGTTGTAGTTCCATGTTTTTCATCCCTTTGAATATTTCTTGCCACTCCCTTCTGGCCTGCAAGGTTTCTGTTGAGAAGTCAGCTGACAGTCTTATGGGAGCTCCATTGTATGTAACTAACTGCTTTTCTCTTGCTGCTTTTAAGATTCTCTCTTTGTCTTTAACCTTTGGCATTTTAATGATGATGCGTCTTGCTGTGGGCCTCTTTGGGTTCCTCTTCTTTGGGACCCTCTGTGCTTCCTGGACTTGTAAGTCGCTTTCCCCAGGTAGGGGAAGTTTTCTGTCATTATTTTTCAAATAGGTTTTCAATTTCTTGCTCTCTTTTTGCCCCTTCTGGCCCCCCAGTAATACAAATGCCGGGCCTCTTGAAGTTGTGCCAGAGGCTCCTTATACTATCTTCCTATTTCTGGATTCTCTTTTCTTTTTGCTCTTCTGGTTGGGTGTTTTTTGTTTCCTCATGTTCCAAACTGCTGATTTGATTCTCAGCATCCTCTACTCTGCTGTTGATTCCCTGTAAATGATTCTTCATTTCAGTTCCTGTAGCCTTCATTTCAAATTGGTACTTCATTATGTTATCAATTTTCTCAGTTATTTCCCTAACAGTCTGCTTAAACATCCTTATAACCAAAATTCTGAACTCTCTATCTGTTAGCTTGCTTGGATCTATTTCATTTAGTTCCTCTTCTAGAGATTTCTTCTGTTCTTTCCTTTGTGACATCTTTCTCTGCCTCCGCATTTTGGCTGCTTGCAGGTGTTTGTTTCTATGTATTAGGAACAGCTGCTATGTCTCCTGGAATTTGTAGAGTGGCTTTGTGTAGTAGGTGTCCTGTGGGGTCCAGTGGCTCAGCCTCTCCAGTCCCCTGAGCTGGGCCTTCTAGGTGCTCCCCTGTGTGGGCTGTGTGCACTGTCCTGTTGTAGTTGAGCCTTGGTTGCTGTTGGCATCCCTGGGAGGAACTGACCCCCAGGCCAGTTGGCTGTGAGGACCAGCTGCAACTACAGCCAGAGAGCTGCTGTGCTGGAGACACCCCTATGGAGCAGGATTTACTTCAGTGGGGCTTTGGTGCTCACCAAGTGCACCCCTTGAGTGTCACTCCTGGATGTGGTAGGGTTGTGATCCAGCGTGGTCGAGTCTGACCACCAGGTGCACTGTCTCTGGGGCCTCCCTGGAGGTGCAAAGTCAGCCTGTGCCAGTGCCCTGCCCAGGGCCACCCAGCGTGAGCTACTCAGCAAACCATAGTTGGCTGCTACTTGTGCTGGGCTTGGAGGTGTCCAGGAGAGGCCAAGCTATGAGCCAATGAAGCTGCCGCTAGTGCCAGGCCTGGGGCCTCTTAGCAAGCTGTATGAAGCAGCTGCTGCTTGTTTGAGAGATTTGAGGCTCCAGAGGTCACTTGCATAGAAAAGCCGCTGGAAATGGCCTGGATGAGCTGCAGGTGGGGAGGGGCGGGGCCTCCGGGAATCACGGGGCGGGGCCAAAGGCGTGAGTCAGGTGCTGGCGATTCAAACATGGCACCTGCCCGCCGGCTGTGCGGGGAGGACTCGCCACAGGAGCCATGGCCTCTGCCAGCCCTTCTGCCTGGGAGGAAGCTGCCCCCCCAGCTCTTGCCCGGATTCCAGGCAGGTGAGTTCCTCCCCGAGTGTCCCGGGTCCTTTCTGGCTGCTGCCCGGCGCTGGGCTCAGAGGGAGCGTCCGAGTGAGTCTGCGCCGGGCCCTTTGAGAGGAGCTGCTGGGCTCCCGCAGCCTCCGCGACCCTCAGGGACAGTCCCCGCTGGTTTCACAGCCCGGAGTTGTGGGGACGTCTCTTCCCTCGGCTGGGGGCCTGCTGTGGGGCTGGGACCCCTCCCTTCTCCGGGAAACCTCCGCCGCCGAGATTCCCTCCGGGGTTTCAACTGCGGCACGGGGTGTGGGCCCGCGGCCGCGTCTGTGTGATTCAGCCCTGATCTGCCCGCGTCTGCGCCCCTCCTACCGGTCTCGGTGCTTCTTCAGGTCCCTGGTTGTGGGGCTTCTGTTCAGCCAGATTTCAGGAGGCTCAGAGCGACGGTGGTTCTGTATTTTAGTTGTAATTTTGATGTGGTTGCAGGGGGCAGAGGGTGCAGCTGTTACCTACGACGCCATCTTGTTGTTCCGAGGTGTTTTTTAAAATATATATATATTTTTATTGATTTCAGAGAGAGGAAGGGGGAGGTAGAGAGAGAGAAACATCAATGATGAGAGTCATGGATCGGCTGCCTCCTGCATGCCCCTGACTGGGGATCGAGCCTGAAACCGGAGCATGTGCCCTGACAGGGAATCGAACCAGGATCTCTTCGGTTGATGCTCATCCACAGAGCATGCTGGCTGGGCTTGTGGTTTTGTTTTTTTTGTTAAGCAGCTTTTTAATCTTGCTACCTTGCACCAATGTGGGCTGCTTTTCGAGTTTCTGTCACCTGGACTAATTAGTACAGTCTTCCCCGCCGAAGACTGGAAGCCAGGGTTTGGGGCCGGTTCCCTCTGCAGGGACCAGGCCCGGGGACCAGGCCGGGGAGCTGGGGCTCTGCCCCCAGGCCTGTCCAGGGTGTGAGACCTGGCGGGGACAGACAGGCAGGCGTTTGCATACCAATCAGTGTGATTTGCATGTGGCAGCTGGAATAATCCCCAAGCACCAGCTGAGGGTAAATTTAATAACAGTCCTCGGGGGTTTCAAACACAGACCTCCGAGGGACCAGCTGTTTCCAGCTCCTCTGAGGAATAAAAATTAAATTAAATTAAAAAAAAAATAGTTGTGACATACACTGGAGTCGAGAGGATGTATTCAAGGCAGGGTCCTTTGACAAGAGCACCCCTGGGCGCCCAGGTAGGGGCGACGGACGCAGGTGAGACGCCCCCTGTCACATCCCAGCATGGACTTTATCTGGATGGTTGGGCTGCCTGGCCCTGGCGGGAGGCGTGAGGGTGTGTCTGGCCTGGGCAGACTTCAGAATTTTCTGGCGTTACCTTAACTTTCAATTTTTATTATGAAAAAAAAAATCAAAACAGAAAACCACCCAAATCCAAGTGTACAAGAAAACTTTAAAAAAAAACAAAACAAAACACTAAAAAGAACTTTTGTAAAGTCATCCCCAACTGTCAATAATTGTCATTCTGCCATAATTGATATATAGGGTGTTCCCCCAAAATGTACACACGCCCTTTAAATAGTGCTAAAGACAGTGTTTATTAAAATACTTTTCATTTTCAAAATTGAGCTGTCAGTTGTTAAAAGCGTGTATACATTTTTTTGGGGGGGGGGAACACCTGTATATATGTATGTGTGTATATCACACACACATACATATATATATAATTCACATACACGGTTTATATATAAATGAGTTAAATATACAAACAGTAAATTTGTTTCAATTACAGCAGGTCCTCAAAGGAAGTTTCGTTACAATGTTGACGAGGTGCCGCAGGAACTCTAGTCTTGTTTGTATCCGTTACCCTGCGGTAAACTGGTTTCTTTATGTGTCGTTTTGCCAGTTCCCAGAATCTATGAATGATGTTAAGGGAAGAGTTACTGTATATGAAATGGACTTATTTATATAACAATAATAAATATGTACAACAAGTATCTTTTTAAAAAATATATCTTTATTGATTTCAGAGAGAGAGAGAGAGAGAGAAACATCAGTGATGAGAGAGTCACAGATCGGCTGCCTCCTGCATGCCCCCTACTGGGCATCGAGCCCACAACCCGGGCATGGGCCCTGACCGGGAATCGAACCATCAACCTCCTGGTTCCTGGGATGATGCCCAGCCAACCGAGCCACGCCGGCCGGGCAGGGCACTCGATTTAGAACTTCACAATTGAGCACACGCTCGTTGACACAGACCACGGCTTGTTTCCTTGGAAGGGCCGAGCTAAATTATAATTATATTTCTTCCTGTGTTTCCCGAAGAAGAAAGTATGTGTAAGGAGACCCACCCTGGCCTGCTGCTGTTATAAATCCAACCGTGATGTAGACAGAATGGAGGAGGAGGGGGCTCTGGATTTCGGGGTGAGGAGCCAGCCTTGAGCTCCGTAGTTACCACACGTGGGTCCTGGGGAGAGCTGAGTGTCGCCCCCGAGTCCGGGGCCCCTAACACTCAGCAAGCTTCCAGCACCTCCTAGCTTTTATTTAATTTAGCTCCCAGCAAACGAAAGCTAAACGAACTCCTCCAAACAAATACGGTTTGTGCCAAGAGGATGAAGGTGGGGCGGGGGGAGCCGTGGGCACCACAGGGGGGGGTACTAATTACTCCCCTGATTTGTGGCACCCCCTGCCTGGTCACGGTTTCATGCGTGAAAAGTGTGAGGAATGGAAACTGGAGACAGGAACCCCCCACCGCCCTGGTCGGGTACGGCTCACACACAAGCTTGGAGCCACTGCGGCCGCAGGGCTGCCCGCCGTGTCCATGTCCCCGGGCGTCCGGCCGCTGTCGGGCCCCAGCGCCCTCCTGTCTGGGTCGGGAACCCACGGGAAGGGCTGGGCTCCCCCAGGACGCATAGCTCTGGCCTGTGTGTTTTGCAAACCCGGCTTGTGGAGGGAGGGTGGGCCTCACGCCCGGCCTCCACCATGCTGTTCCCGTAACCGCTAAAACATTCCTGTCCTATTTCTAGGCTGGTTTGTTCTTTCCAGCCAAAGCCCTTTGAATTCGGCCCAACGGTTTCCATCCCGATGGCCATTTGTTCCAGAGGCGGGCTTGGGGGGCAGGGTCTGCCCCATGGGCCTGGGGACGAGTCCCCGAGGTCTGGTCTGCGTGTATGTGTGTGTGTGCCATTCCTGATGGTTGGGGGGCAGCCGCGAGGGAAATGGGGCCAAGAGAGGGCCCAATACTCTGAGGAGTTATTTAAAATTTTTTATTAAGCCCTAGATGGTGTGGTTCAGTGGTTAGAGCACCCGCCTCAGCACCGAATGGTTGGGGGTTCGATTCCCAGTCAAGGGCAGGTACCTGGGTTGCAGGTCGATCCCTGGCCCAGGTTGGGGCCCGTGTGGGAGGCAAGCAATGGATGTGTCTCTCTCACATCGATGTTTCTCTCTCTCTCTCTCTCTCCCTTCCACTCTCTCCAAAAATCAGTGGAAAAAGTGTCCTTGGGAGTGAGAATTAGCCAAAAACAACAATAACAAAACGCTGGCTCAGATTCGCATCAGAGAACCAAGAGGTTCACCCCCACAAAGGCAGCCTGCCGCGGCCCCCGTTTTAAATCTGTGACTTGGAAAAAGACGCCGGGGTACAGGACACGGTGGATCCCAGGAAGGCCAGAAACTCACGTCCTAAATAAAGGCCAGTCTTCCACGCGCCAGGAGCGGGGACGGTGCTGGGAGCCCCCAGACTGGCCGGGCTCGTGGAGTTGGAGGCTGTTTACCCGTTTAGGCTTCAGAACGGCTGAGTCTTTATGGATAAAACCGGTCCTATTGGAGCTAAAATCAGAAGGGTACACGGATTGGAAGGATGAGCGGGTTTGGTGAAACAGAAAGCTCCGTCTCGGTGGACTCGGGGATTTGGGTGTATTTTCCCTCCGGTTTCCAAGAACGGGGTTGCTGTTTGGGTGACGGAAGGGGGACCATTCAAATCTGTCTATTCCGTGGCTGGCTTGAATGTAATTTAAAAATACATCAAAGAGGCACAAAAATTCCACAGAATTCTGTTGGTCGCGGAGAGGTATTTCGGAGCAACAGGAGATATTTTATTTTCATTTCGTTTTTCTGAAAAGCGATAGAGAATTTTCTGCTCAGCTTCTTTTAACTGGAGTAAGAGGTTAAAAAAAATGTTAAGTCTGGGGCAGGTCTGTAGGCAAAGGTTAAAAATATAAGATAGTTGCAAAAACGGTGATTAATGTTCGGCTTCGTATAGACCCAACCCTTTTACAAAACAGACGTGCGGCAATGGGGTTCACATATAATTCGGGGCGATCGTGACAATTTTCTCCGTCCCCACATTAAATGTTTGGCTACACCGAGCACGTCCTTGGGCAGTTTTGTGGCTGATGAATTTTTGCCCAAGTGCCAGGCATCTTTTATTTCTTTCGTTTAATTTTTAAATGAAATTTATAAGAGGGGGCTTGGTTAGCAAAATTAAATCCAGGATCCCAGCCCTTGGAATATAAGCCCATTACCTCCACTCTGTCTCTCGAGCTTTGCTTGCAGTGAGAACGCCCCTGGGGTGTTTGGTTTTAAATTATCGGGTGCAGTTCCGGGTGGGGCGAAGCTAGAGGTTAAAGGCCCGATAGTATTTAAGACAGCGGATGAGAGGCTGCCGACTGCTTGGACCTAACATTCCTTTTGCCCTGTAGAATTTTATTTCATTTTATTTTCGCTGTCAGCCCCCTGTCTGCAGGAGAAGGTTCTCTCTGTCCTCTGAGGGTAATAAGGGCTCAGGAACCCTGAGGGCAGAGCAAACAGCCATAGGAAAGGTTGTAGCGGGTCCTGTGGGTGCCCAGGGCAAGGTGGGCGGGCGGGAGGTCAGAGAAATTTCCGGGGTCCCACTTGCTGAGGCTTCCACCCAGTCCGAGGGCTACGTTCCTGTCCCCCACATACCCAATGGGGGCATTTCTGTGATTTTCAACAGTGGATTTGTATGGGCGCAACAAGCAACGAAGGTCATCTCTGGGGGTTGCTGTGCCAATGAGGTCAAACTGGGGCCCAACATTCTGGGCAGGTGCTGGCAACTTTGTGTCAGGAATGCCGTTCACTTGATACAAAGTGTCACAGGGCTATCGTTACAAACGTGTTACAAACCACACTTGTTGCAGACACACTTGAAACAATGTTACCGGTGCTACCCCCCTGTTTTCTGATGCTGCAAAAAATAATGTTTCTTTTTGTTGTTGTTGTTGTTAATGCTCACCCAAGAATATTTTTTCCATTGATTTTTTTTTTTTAAGAGAGGGTGGAAGGGAGATATTTGCTATTTGAGAGTCGGTGTGGGAGTCGGTTCAGAGTTTAAGGGAATGAGAGACAGACAACTTTTGGGTTGACGCTATTTTATGGAATAAACTTGCTTTTTTGAGTAACGGGGAATAGATGAATGGATTCTTGGTAGTATGGCTAAATTATAAAACAATAAAGATCCACTCTATGCCCGGCCGGTGTGGCTCAGTGGTTGGGCATCGAACTATGAACTAGGATGTCGCCGGTTCAATTCCCAGTCAGGGCACATGCCCAGGTTGTGGGCTCGATCCCCAGTCGGGAGCGTGCAGGAGGCAGCCGATCCATGACTCTCTCATCATTGATGTTTCTCTCTCTCTCTTCCTCTCCTTTCCTCTCTCTCTATAAGCAATAAAAACACATTTTTAAAAAATCCACTCTGAATTAAAAAAAGGAAGTTTGGGGGGGACACAGACATACAGTTCATTGAAACGCCTTCGCAGGGTCACTCTAGGGGAGGCCACAGGTGCATGCGAGGTTGTTACTCACCTGCCGCAGGTGTCTTTGTCTATGTTGCTCAGGTGATCATAGCCCATAAGTTACGTGAGAAGCATTTAGCACAGTCTCCAAGATGTTGAGTCACCAGAGGTATTATTTTTATGGGATGTTGCCTGCTGTAAGAGTAATTGATAATGACAGGTGGCAGGTTGGGATGAATCGCAATGATTTTTACGACGGTGATTTGCTCGCCTACTTAATGTTTCCAGGCCCACCAGCAAAGAGACCATGTGATCATCGGAGGGCTCCTTTTTATAGGATGGGGAGGAGGAGGGGTTTTTAGAACTATGTACCTGGACACACTGTTTCCAAGAGAGGTGGAGGACAGGAGGGACACACCTGTGCTCCCAGGTGTGCGGGGTGTTATCACCCGAGCAGTGTCGGAGGTGCTTGGGGGACCTGATATATGCCGCAGGTCAAACACTACGCTGCAGATGGGATTAAGTGAAGGGTCTGAGATGAGCTCGGGAGACAGGGGTGGGGGCAGGAATCCAGAGTCACTCTGTCTTCTGTCCCAAAACGCAGTGTGATCCCACCTCCGTAAATCTTCGTCGATGATTTGGGTCTGGCTTTTTGCTCATCTTGGGATGTTCACTCGTCCAACCTGCAGAAATCTGCTTGTTAGAGTCTTGGGCTATAGGCAAGCACCAGGTGGTGGCAGTGTACCCTAAATGCAGGTAACCAATTAGAGAAACAGAACAGGTCCCTCGAGTAAAGGTGAGGGACAAGGGGTGTAAGGTTGCCCTGTTCGGAGGGTCCCAGAGCCACTCTGGACGCCCCTGTCTCCATTCGGGGTGAGACTGGGGGAGGCTCTCCCAGCCCCCGCTTCGTAGGAGAATTTCCATGGGAAAATAAAGCTCATTTGTCCGAAGTTCGTAATGAGGATACTGGCGGGCAACCACAGAGGGAAAGAATTTTACCCTGAAATTGTGAAACAGACAAGAAAGAATGTATGAAAACCCACCAAACACCTACATGTTGATTTTCAAAACAACGTCTTAGAGGTATAATTTACATACCATGAAACGCGCTCTTTTTCGAATGTACAATCTGACGCTTTTTAGTAAATCTGCCGAGTTGCGCAACCAACACCACAATCTGGAACATTTCTGTCACCCCCTCAAAACGAAACTACATGCCTATTTTGAGTCATTTCCCTGACCCCCCCCGCCAGCCCCAGACAACCGCAAATCTACTTTCTGTCCATAGATTTTCCTTTTCTGGACAATTCACATAAATGGAACCATGTGATATGTGTGGCCTTTTGTGTCTGGCTTTGCTCACCGAGCACCGTGTGTTCAAGATGCATCCACGTTGGAGCCCGTGTCCCAGCCTCGCTTTTGTTCATGGCTGCGTAATATTCCACTGTGTGGATGGACCCCATTCCATTTCTCTAGTCAGCTGTTGGTGGACACTTGGTTTGTTTCCAGTTTTTCGCTGTCATAAATAATGTTTTTAGGAACATTTACATGTAAGTCTTTGCATAAACGTCTTTTCATTGATCTTGGATAAAAGCTAGGGTGGAATTATTGAATGTTCAAGTTATTTTTTAAAAATATTAGAGAGAGGAAGGGAGAGGGAGAGAGAGAAATATCAGTGATGAGAGAGTCATGGATCGGCTGCCTGTTGCACGCCCCCCACTGGGGATTGAGCCCACAACCCGGGCATGTGCCCTGACTGGGAATCGAACCCTGACCTCCTGGTTGATAGGTCGACGCTCAACCACTGAGCCACGCCGGCCGGGCTGAATGTTCAACTTTGTAAAGGAACTGTGTTTTCCAAAGTGTCTACACATCTGACATTCCCACCAACAGTGGCTTTAATTTCCCCGATGACTGATGGTGTCGCGTCTAAATGTTGAGCCTAAATGTCAACATCTAAGCATTTCTGAAGCAGGCGCTGGTGTGTTTTGATTGCACAGGTTTTTGGAGCTGACTTTGGGACTTGAAAATGATTCACATCGACTGGTTCCTTGTATTTATTCCTGTTTTATTCCCTCCAAGGAAACGGCTTGTTCATCTGCTGCTACAACAAAATTGTAAGAAGAGCCAATGAGTGACATAAACTCAAGGTATGAATGAATGAGCCAGTGTAACTTTACTATTCTAATACTCTTTTGAAAAATTTACTATTATTTTTTGCTAATCTTCACCCAAGGATATTTTTTAAAATATGTTTTTATTGATTTTAGAGAGAGAGGAAGGTTAGAGAGAGAGCAACCTCAATGATGAGAGAGAAACATCGATCGGCTGCCTCCTGCACGCCCCCTACTGGGGACTGAGTTTGACACCTGGGCATGTGCCCTGACCAGGAATCGAACTGATGACCTCTTGGTTCAAGGGTTCACGCTCAGCCACTGAGCAACACTGGCCAGGCCCGAGAATATTTTTTCCATTGATTTTTAGAGAGAGTAAATGGGCGGGAGGGAGAGGGAGAGAGAAAGGGAGAGAAACATCGATGTGAGAGAGACACATCGACTATGAGCCTCCTGCACTCACCCAAGGAGGTCAAACCTGCAACCCAGGTATGTGCCCTTGACCGGGAACTGAACCCACGGCCCTTCAGTCCATGGACCAACGCTCTAACCACTGAGCTGCACTGGCCAGGGCTCATTCTAATACTCCTGATGACAAAGGCCATCGGCTGGGCTTGGTGGCTGTCCGTTTCCCCTCCAAAGCTGGACTCGTTAAGTCCCTGATGGGGAGTTTCTTTGGTCACTGCTCTTAATTTCGTTGCCACGGTTTAGAGGACTCAGCCGCTTGCCTGAAGGGCCTCTGTTTTTCTTAACTGCTTAATCGGCCGTTGTAATTTCCACGCGTCTATGACACGTGCGACTCCCAGGATGAAATGCCCCAGCTTTGTTGTGCGAGGGACAAGAGTCGGAGCCAGCCCAGATCGGCACATTAATTATTCTGCTTTCCCTGCTGTCCAAGTGTATTTTCTGCCTACGCACAGGTTTCTCTGGCTGATTAGCCTCCTGAGCAAATTTCAACCGTCCCTATTTATTCCCTCAGGCAAAAAAAATATAAGGCTCTTAAGAGAACAGACTTACCCTACTTATAATGACAAATAAAGCTAAGAGAGTGTTCCTCTGCTTAAAAACTCCCTGTAGGACAAAACACATATTTAACCTTTGCTTAATTTAAAAATAGATCACCCTGTCTCTCCATAAACTAGAGCACAAGGAATTTCAAAATGATGGTAAAGAAGTTTGGGGAGGATCCCAGTCTCCAAAAAAATCAGATAGTCTTATAATCTAAACATGCATACACAATGTTTGTGTTACGTCTATCTTCCAATACAGTATCTACCTGTCTATTCATCTACCCATCCACCCACCAGTCCATTTATCATCAGTCTATGCACCTGTCCATTCACACCCACCCATCCACCATCCACCATCCATCCATCCATCCATCCATCCATCCATCCATCCATCCATCCATCCATCCACCATTCATCCATCCATCTATTTATCAATTTACTCACCCATTCCTCCACCCATTAATCCATTTATCCATCAATTTATCCATCCATGTATCCATCCATTCACCCATTAATCCATGTATCCATCCATGTATCCATCCATGTATCCATTCATCCACCCATTAATCCATGTATCCATCCATGTATCCATCCATTCACCCATTAATCCATGTATCCATCCATGTATCCATCCATTCACCCATTAATCCATGTATCCATCCATGTATCCATCCATGTATCCATTCATCCACCCATTAATCCATGTATCCATCCATATATCCATCCATCCAACCATTAATCCATCTTTCCATCCATGTATCCATTCTTTTCCATCCATCCATCCACCCACTCATCCATCCATCTATTTATCAATTTATTGTCGGCTGCATTCATTCGCCATCTACCCATCCATTCACCCACTATCCATCCCTCTTTCTTCTATCCATCCAGTCCTGGTTTGTGGGTAAGAGAATCCGGCAGCCTCATCAGAGCTGATGGGAACTGAAGTGAGGAGGGGACGCAGGTACCTAAAACACTCAGCTCCTGTTTCCTCCAAAGCCCTGGATGCCCCCACTGTCCTACCTGCCCATTGATATTCTCTCCTCACTTCCATCCAAAGCCGTGATTCATAATATTTAGATGCTGAAAGAAATTGAACTAAAAATGCATGGCCTGGCCGGGTGTGGCTCAGCGGCTGAGCGTCGACCTAGGATCCAGGCAATCAGGGTTCGATTCCCGGTCAGGGCACATGCCCGGGTTGCGGGCTCGATCAATGACTCTCTCATCATTGATGTTTCTGGCTCTCCCTCTCTTTTCCTCTCTTAAATCAATAAAGATATATTAAAAAAATAAAAAAATAAAAAAAAATGCATAAAAAGTAGGTGAGTGTACAAAATCCTACGTCTCAACAACAGACAATGGCAACTTTAACACTTGCTCACTAGACGGACAAAGCAAGGCACATATTTGAAAGACATTTCAAAATACAGTCCACACGCGCTCAGAAAGCCTGCAAAATTCGCTGTATTTTCGGGGTTCAATGCCTATGGAGGAAGCAGCCTGAACCAATCCTGGGTGTTGCCTTGTGGTTGTGCACTTGGGTCTCTGAACCATTGAGTGATGCTATTGGTGCATCAACCTGCGTCTTGGTGTGGGGAGAAAAAACACGGTTGTGCAGGTGATGTCACTTTGGATCATGAAAAGCCTTGCCGTCAATAGCTAAGGTCTGGAAACAGCCCAAGTGCCCATCCGTGGACAAGTGGATAAAAAGCTGTGGGACATTTACACCGTGGAATACTACGCAGCTGTGAAAAAGCATCATCTCTTACCCTTTGGGAGAGCAGGAAGGGGCCTGGAGAGGATTATGCTGAGTGAAATAAGCCAGGCAGAGAAAGACAAGTATCCCACGATCTCACTCATAGGTGGAGTCTAACGAACAAAATAAATTTATGAACAAAATAGATCCAGGGACATGAAAGCATGGAACAGACGGAGGGAGCTCAGAGGGAAGGGGGGCAGGGGCGGGAAGGGATTAACCAAAGAACTTATATGCATCTGTGCATAATCCATGGACACAGACAATAGTGGGGTGCAGGCTGGAAAGGGGGAGGGAGTGGGAAAAAGGGGTGAATGGGAAAAAAGGAGGAACGTCTGTAATACTTTCAACAATAAAAATAAATAATAATTTTAAAAATCCTCGCCATTGACCTTATACGTGTTGATGGATAAGAAACTCTCCGTGTTGTTTACACCATTCATCTGACATCGGACAGGCAGCCTCAGCTGTGACGTCTGAGCCGAGTTGGGTCTCATTTGCAGACACACCTTGTCTTGGTCTCTGCGTCACCGGGCGTCATTTCCCCCTCCTGGCTTTGCCCACTCAGGCACGCTGAGGTGCCCAGGGCGGGACCCCGAAACTCTGTGCCTTCATTCTTTGGATCAAGAACAGCGAGAAGCTGCCCTGGCCGGTGTTGCTCAGCGGTTAGAGCACCAGCAGGCCCACAAAAGGGTCGCGGGTTCGATTCCCGGGCAGGGCACATGCCCGGGTGGCGGGTTCGACCCCTTAGTAGGGGGCACGCAGGAGGCAGCTGATCCATGACTCTCTCTCATCATCGATGTTTCTCTCTCTCTCTCCCTCTCCTTTCCTCTCTCTCTAAAAATCAATTTTAAAAATCTTAAAAAAAAAAAAAAGCCAGAATCACTGGGGGGAGGTGGGTCCCCTCATTTCTACCTAGAATGCCTCGCGGGAAGCAGAAGAACACCTCGAATTGACAAAACGAGAGGTTCCCTTCTCCCTAACCCCCCCCCCCCCCAATAACCTTGTTAGTAGCCACGTCGCCTCAACGTCGCCTTGGGCCAAAACTTGCGTCTCTCATTAATATACATCATCCTTCCCTGATTTTCACAACGGGGCCGTCGTCAGGGATCCCGCGCCGGGCACTTTTGTTCCTCCCGAGCCGTCCTTATGAAGCCCAGAAAGAAATGTCACTTCTCGTTACGGGAGCTAAACGTACGAGAATGGATGGGCCTTTCTACCTAATGCTGTTATCCGGACCCGGTTTGTTTATTTCATGAGCCACGCGTCACATTGTATCTCTACTCGCCCGACGTCTCACGCGTCACATTGTATCTTTTCTGCCCTGACGTCCCCACCCCTGGCAGCTGCTGGTGGCAGATTTTTTTTTCTGAAACGGGGGGGAATGCTGGATTAACTAATTTAATTTGCATGGCATTCCCAAGTAAAAGCAATGGAATACATTAGCTAAATTTGTTTTCTTTCTTTCTGTCTTTTTTTTTTTTTTTTTAAGTAGACATCCCAAGTGTCAATGTCTTGCGGGACACGAGCGGAGGCGGACAGAACCCTCTCTGACTCAGTTCCTGGAGTTCATTTAGTTTACTTTACTCATTTTTTGTTATTGTTACTGCTGGCACTTACCTGAGGATATTTTTTCCATTTTTTTTAAAGAGAGTGGAAGGGGGAGGGAGAGAGAGAAGCATCGATGTGAGATGTGAGAGAGACGCATTAATGCGTTGGTTGCCTCCTTGCGCGCACCCCAGCCGGGGCTGGGGGGTCTAACCTGCAACCCAGGGACGCGCCCTTGACCGGGAATTGAACCTGAGACCCCCCGGTGCGGGGTCCCACGCTGAGCCACACCGGCCGGGGCGCTCGGGGAGTTCATTTAGATGCAACAGCTAAAGCTCCAGGAAACAGATACATAATTGCTCTGGCTCGGAGTCAGACCGACTCGGCCAGGGCCATCCGTGTTTGCTCTCACACGCTGCCAATGGCAGGCGCGAGGAAGACAGTGGCCAGGGTCCAAAGTGGCAACGTGTCGCTTTGCAGACTCGTCCACGCCTAAGCCACTTCATCATGACAAAAGTGCGCAGCACGTGGCCGGAAGCCAAGCAGTGGGATGGCAGCGTGCACATGGCAGGGGGGGTGCTGCGTGCTCCTGCAAGCGTCAGGTGCCCAGCACCGAGCGTGCCAATCCCTCCGCCGCAGGCCACCTTGAGCTGGCCTCCTGAGGGTGGATAGATGCGCTGTGGGCTTCCCCGGGTGCATCCGAGGCAGGCAGGGATCCTGCTCCACTGGCTCCTGTTTACGCTTTGCGATGCCTCCTCAGTGGAGACCGAGAGAGAACAGAGGCACCTTCTCCAGACTGCGGAGGGAGCGCACGATGGGTGTGCGCCCTGCGCGCGCGCACGGCGGGGCCGGGCTCTGAAGCGCGCGCGGCCACAGACCCAGTTGCGAGAGTGTCTGGCAATTAAAAATAATTGGGGAGCAGGTTCCGCTCGGCTCTTCCAAGAATGCCAGGGACCATATAATGATGTTTCATTAGCCATGCGGAAAAGCTGTGGGCTCCATATGGCGCTGACAATTAACAAGAATCAGAAAGGGGGGGTGGGTAGAAAGAAAGGGAAACATGAAAAAATACCCCTGCTAAGGTTCGCATGGCGTTTAATGAGCACTTCATTAACTAATTGATTTCTTATTAGTTCCAGGGAGAAGCCCCGGTTCGGGGGTCTGCACACGCAATTAGACGCATCCACACAATTAGCCGGTTGCTCAGTTTGCAGCTAAACATTCTTGGAATCCGTCGCCCGCCTCGGCGTCGCTCTGGGCCACGGCACTCGCTTTATTTTGCTTTTTTTTTTTTTTCTTGCTAATATTGACTTAACCTTCCAATAAAAAATTCTCTCTCCCTCCCCTCCCCGGATCCCCACCCCCGGGGCTCCACAATATTTAATCGTGATGTTAAATGTGCACAAAAGAGGCGGGCTCCTCCAAGCCGAGTGCGGCTGGGTCTTCCTCTCCGTGGCTCCTTTTCCGACTCTTTTATGGGGCTCGTAAAAGCCGAGCCTCTTCTCTGATGGAAATAGTCTTTGCCCGGTTCCGGCTCTGCTCCTACATCAAACATTTATTATGATTTTGTTTTGCAAGCGGAAGACAGAATGGCTGTGAGCTTGACCGCACATATCTATCTATCATCCATCTATCCATCTATCTATCATCTATCTATCTATATCTATCTATCTATCTATCTATCTATCTATCTATCTATCTATCTATCTATATCTATCTATCTATATCTATCTATCTATCTATCATCTATCTATCATCTATCTATCTATCTATCTATCTATCTATCTATCTATCTATCTATCTATCTATCATCTATCTATCATCTATCTATCTATCATCTATATCATCTATCTATCTATATCTATCTATCTATCATCTATATCATCTATCTATCATCTTATCTATCATCTATCTATCTATCATCTATATCATCTATCTATATCTATCTATCATCTATATCATCTATCTATCATCTTATCTATCTATCATCTATCTATCATCTATCTATCTATCATCTATCTATCATTTATATCTATCTATCATCTATATCATCTATCTATCTATCATCTATATCATCTATCTATCATCTTATCTACCTATCATCTATCTATCATCTATCTATCTATCATCTATCTATCATCTATATCTATCTATCTATCATCTGTATCATCTATCTATCTATATCTATCTGTCTATCATCTACATCATCTATCTATCATCTTATCTATCTATCATCTATCTATCTATCATCTATCTATCTATCATCTATCTATCTATCTATCTATCTATCTATCTATCTATCTATCTATATCTCTATCTATCATCTATCATCTCATCTATCTATCTATCTATCATCTATCTATCTATCTATCTATCTATCTATCTATCTATCTATCTATATCATCTATATCTATCTATCATCTATCTATATCTATCATCTATCTATCTATCTATCTATCTATCTATCTATCTATCATCTATCTATCTATCTATCTATCTATCTATCTATCTATCTATCTATCTATATCATCTATCTATCTATATCTATCTCTATCTATCTATCTATCTATCTATCTATCTATCTATCTATCTATCTATCATCTATCATCTATCTATATCATCTATCTATCTATCTATATCTATCTATATCTATCTATCTCATCTATCTATCATCTATCTATCATCTATCTATCTCATCTATATCATCTATCTATCTATCTATCTCTATCTATCTATCTCTATCTATCATCTATCTATCTATCAATCATCTATCTATCAATCATCTATCTATCATCTATCTATCTATCGATCACCTATCTATATCTATCTATCTATCTATCTATCTATCTATCTATCTATCATCTATCTATCATCTATGTATCTATCATCTATCTATCATCTATCATCTATCTATATCTATCACCTATCATCTATATATATATTTTTGCTGTTGTCAACCCTCACTTGAGGATATTTTTTCCATTGATTTTTAGAATGAGGGAAGGGAAAGATGGGGAGAGAGAGAGAAACATTGATTGGTTGCCTCCCCCACCCAGACTATGGCCAGGGATGTGCCTGCAACCCAGGTACCTGCCCTTCATGGGGAATCGAACCCGTGACCCTTGGGTGCTCGGGCGACACTCTAACCACTGAGAAACACTGGCCCAGGCCACACGTATCTATGTGCTGAAGAATCAGGGCCTGTCTGCAGGGCGTCTGGCTGGATTCCCAATTTCTGACATCCTGCCCCTTTCTGCGGCGCAGAAATGCATTTAGTAGCAACTGGCCACGGACAAGCTGTTTGGACCTCAGCAAACATTTTTTTTTTTTTTTTTTGCGGGCACCCGAAGGTGTTGTTATATTTAGGGTTGACTTTCAGGGAGGTTCCCGGATGCGGCGTGATGTCTGATTTAAAGGAGGACTGTTGTCCTCTTACCTTCTGCAGGGAGGCTCAGTCACGGGAATGCAATGGGCCGAGGAAATGATCACTTGAAATGAGCAAGGTTCAGCTGGTAAAGGAACGTTTAAAATTGGGCTTAGCACTTATTCGGGACACAGGCGTCGGTCAAGTTCATTATAGGCTTTATCTTATTCATAGTCTTAGGGAAAGAGCACCGGGAAACATGAAGACCTGAGTCAGCCCCGGCTGGGCGACTCAGTCGGCTAGAGAGTCATCCCCGGATGCCGAGGTGGGGGTTCCATCCCTGGGCAGGGCACCTACAAGGAGCAACCAAGAAATGCATCAGGAAGTTGAACAACATCTCTTTCTCTCTCTCTCTCAAATCAATAAATAAAATTTGGAAAAAAAAAAAAGAATCGATTTAGCCCTGGCTGGTGTGGCTCAGTGGTTAGAGCGTTGGCCTTCACACCGAAGGGTCTCGGGTTTGATTCCCGGTCAAGGGCATGTCCCTGGCTTGCAGGTTCAATCCCCAGCCCCAGTTGGGGTGTGTGTAGGAGACAACCAATGCATGTGTCGCTCTCACATCAATGTTTCTCTCTCTCTCTCTCCCCCTGCCTCCCTCCACTCTGAAAAAGCAATGCGGGGGAAAATACCCGCATGGGAATATTAAAAAAATTGATTTATCCACTCACCAGAGTAGGTACTGAGGAGCAGATGATTGTTCAGCAGCGATCATTGGCTCCCTCCCCGGGTAGAAAACGTGTTTCTGTTTGAAGGGTGGCTGCACCCTTGGGTGGGCTCAGAATGAACATATGCAGGCAGAAGCTGAGTCCAAGTCAACCAAGAAGCTCAGCTGACCAGCTGCAATCAGCCAACTAAAGTTGAGCAGACAAAGACGATCAGTCTTTTGTGCCTCTGAGCTAAGGGATACTTTGTTACCCAGCAGTAGCTGCCTGCTACAAGCTGGTCTGCAAGCTCCGAGCTAGACGCTCGGCTGGATGCAAAAACATGAAACTCTAACCCTACTCGCACGGAATTTCAAATCACTTGGAGAAGTTAAGATGTGCATGTAAATCAATAAGACCGGGCGCTGTAAATTGCAGACATTGGACCATTTCTAACCTATGAAATAGCAATTTCATATAAATCAGCCGAATATTATTCTTAAATAGGCCCATAGCCCTAGCCGGTTTGGCTCAATGGTTAAAGCGTCGGCCCAGGCGCTGAAGGGCCCTGGGTTTGATTCGGGCCAAGGGCATGAACTTTGGTTGCAGGCTCGATCCCCGGGCCTGGTCGGGGCTCGTGTGGGAGGCAGCCAGTCGCTGTGCCTCTGACACCAATGTGCGTGTGTCTTTCTCTCCCTTTTACTCTCTCCGAAAAGCAATGGGAAAAATATCCTCAGTTGAGGTTAAAAAAAAAATAATAGACCCACGGAAAACACACAAAAACAGTCCCCTCACACACACACTCTCCCATGTCTGTATTTGCCATGAAGGAAACAATTAGGAACGACGCCATGCATATTACGAATTTGAACTATAGCAAAATGGAAACTAAAATGTGAAAGATGAGCCTGGTGGCTCAGTTGGTTGGAATATCACCTGTACACCAAAAGGTTGTGGGTTCGAGTCTCACTCAGGGCTCATACCTAGGTTGCGGGTTCGATCCCTGGTCGGGGCGACCGATCGATGGTTCTTTCTCACATCAAGGTTTCTCTTTCTCTCTTCACTCCTCTCGCTCTCTAAAACCGATAAAAACGTATCCTCGGGTGAAGATTTAAAAAGCAATAATAAAATAAAGTAAAATCTGAAGCGACGGGGGGGATATATATCCCACCTGGTCATTTATAGGACACGCCGAGAAATACCTGCAGGGACATTGAGCTTGTACTCAAGTCACAAAAGCAAACATTATCAAAGCCGGAGTCTCCTCCCCACCCACAACAGGCGTAGCATCTACGCCGCACGCATCTTGGCAAAAACACAGAACCGCCTCCGACAGGGACATCCACGCAGCACCTGTAAAAGAGAATCGTATAAAGCAATTCACTGCGTTTGGCTGAAATTCACTCTAATAAAAGTTTCAACAGTTTCATTAAGTCAGAATAATGCCAGTGTTAATGCAGAACAATAGGTATGATAGAACCTTGTAAAAAAAAAAAAAAATATATATATATATATATATATATATATATAGTTACTTTCAACACATATGACAGTAAACACTTCTAGAGTTTTGATGAATAGTGTTTGGGGAAGGTAATCCGATCACGCAACAGACGATTATAACTAATCGAGTATTTTTAGATATTAAAAAATAAAATGCTTCCAAACGACGAGAGTCCCGCTGTCCTAAGTCGTTCCAACTTCCCCCTCGAAGTCTCTGTACGGTTCATTTTCCCAGGAAGCTTTCTCTTAATCGTCCACGCTAAGATAAATTTCAGCCCAAATTCCGAATTTATGAGATCCTAACGAATGAGGTTTTATTGAAGAGACGTCTTGTTCCCCGTTGTAATTTTAATGTCACTCTCATCTGTTATTTCCGGAGCCCGGTCGTCCACACGTTGAGAAGTTTAATTTATTTCTATCACACAAAACAAAAGCAACACGCACGGAGGGAGGGAAGATTTATGAAGGGGGCAGAAATAAATACATCCTCGCATCCGTCTCGAGGCACGGAGCCAGCGAGCCTCAAGGACCCCATCTATTTTTAAAGAGATTTAAACAAGGCTTGTGTTGGTCCTGATTGTATTTCCTGGGACAAAACCACAGGAGGCCCCCCGGGCTGCGCCCTCCCCCCCACAACCATTACCTTTTTTTTTTGTTTAATTTTTATTGTTGAAAGTATTACAGGTGTCCCATCCCCGCCCCATGACAAATAAAATAGACCCAGAGACACTGAACCATGCAACAGACGACATGTCATATCTCCGAGGGAAGGGGGGTGAGGTCGGGGGTAGGAAGAAATGAACCAACACTTACCTTTTAATGGCTTGGCTCCTAGTTTTTAGGGGTTTCAGCTTTCGATGGGATGGATAAAAAACAAAAAACGAAACAGCATATAGCAAGAAGACAGGCTGTGGCCATAACACGTAAGATGAATTTGCAGGAACACGGATTAAAGGCTTAATGTAACCACAAAATCCACAGACGCAAACGTGAGCCCGGAGGCTCCTGGACGACGTCGGCTTCGGGGGTGTTTTTGTGCCAATAGCGAGGGAAACAAAACCAAAGATCAACACGTGGGCCCGCATCCAGCTAACACGCTCCTACACAGCAAAGGGAACCATCAACCAAGCTAAAAGGCAACCTAAGGAAGGGGAAAGATATTTGCAAATTATAGATCCGATAAGGGATTAATATCCAAAATATATAAAGAACTCATACAACTCAACAACAGCAATACAACCCAATTAAAAAACGGGCAAAGGACCTAATAGACACTTCTCCAAAGAGAGGACACACAGATGCCAACAGACACATGAACAGATGCGCAATGTCAGTCATTAATCATCAGAGATGCAAATTAGAAACCACAATGAGATGTCGCCTCACACCTGTCAGAACGGCTCCATCAACAAACCAACAATCAGCAGGTGCTGAGAAAAGGAGGCCTTCGTGCACTGTTGGTGGGAATGCAGACTGGTGCAGCCACTGTAGAAAACAGTACGGAGTTTCCTCAAAAAAATCTGACAATGGAGCTACCGTATGACCCAGCAATCCATTCCCGAGTGGTTATCCAAAAGAGTCAAAAACCCTCCTTTGACAAATACACATGCACCCCTACGTTCATTGAAGAATTACTTACAGTAGCCAAGACACAGAAACTACCTGAGTGCCCACGGATAGACAAGCGGGTAAAGAAGCTGTGGTACGTACATACAGTGGAATACTACTCAGCCATGAAAAAGGGGAAACCTTGTCGTTTGTGACAACGCGGATGGACCTGGGGGGTATTATGCTAAGCGAAATAAGTCATACGGAGAAAACAAATACCATAGGATTCCAGTTATACGTAGATTATAACAAACACAAACAAAACAAAAAATCCGTACAGATACGCAGAAGAGATTGGTGGTTACCAGAGAAGGGGGTTGGGGGACGGCAAAATGGGTACAGAAGATCAATTGTGTGGTGACAGATAGAAACTAGACCTTTGGGGGGGAGCATGCAGATTTGAATTATAATGTTGTGCACCCAAAACTGATATAATGTTATAAACCAATGTGACTTCCATTTTTTTTTTAAAAAAGCTACTATAAAATGTGCTGAGCCCCGTGTAACTGCGGTGAACAAAAGTGATATCCACTCTGGACTGTGTGTAGTGTTAACACATTTAATAAAGACGTTTCTAACGGGCTAAACAGTAGTGTCGGTTCCTTATTACCATGGGGTCCATCCGTCCATGCACCACCTACCCATCCATTTAGCTATAGACCCATCCCTTATCCATCCAGACATCTCCAGAGGGTAAAAGATAATTTTCCATCTACCCTCTTGAGTTCTTCGCTGGGGCTCCTGTAATAAAGAACATATTATCAAGGAAAAAAAACACAAAAATAATTCATTAACGTGTATATTGCATGAATACATAAGAGATATTTTTAGGGCAAAATGAGAAACTTAAAGAGGAGGCTTGGGGTTTTGGCTTATGCAGGATCTTCAATGAAAAACTATTTGTGGAGAAGTGACAGGAGGATGGAAAACGGTTTTAGGCTTCCAAGGTCGGCCAGCTGGAAGGGTGACAAAGGCTAGTAGGTCAAGTCTGTTATGTAGACTGTGCTGGTGCCACATCCAGGCTGACAGGGTCTTTAGTTGTCCTTGATAATTCACTTTTGTCCTTCGTGGTAGAGAGGGGGAGGGGGCATCTTGGAAATGTTTGTTCTGCTCTCAGGAAAACAGGGGAGCTTAGGGAAGTCTTCTTGTATCTGTTTCTTCTCAGTTGCCTTTAGCTCAAAATAATCCTTATGCCTTTTCATTTTTACTTCTCTAGCCATCTATTCATCAATCCACCATCCATCTCTGTCCACTCATCCATCCATCTATCTATTCATCCATCCATCCATTCATCATTCATTCATCCATTCATCTGCCATCTATCATCCATCCATCCATTCATGCACTCATCCATCCATCTACCCATCTATCCATTCATCATCCTTCCTTCCATCTATCCATCATCTATCCATATATCAAACTCCCTATCCATTCATCTACCTATATATCCATCCATCCATCCATCCAACCATCATCCATATGTCTACCATCTATCATCCACCCATCATCTATCCATCCATCCATCCATCCATCCATCCATCATCCATCCATCCATCTACCCATCTATCCATCAATCATCATCCTTCCTTCCATCCATCCATCATCCATCTATCCATATATCAAACTCCCTATCCATTCATCTACCCATATATCCACCCATCTACTCATCCATCCATCCATTCATCATCCATCCATCCACTCATCCATTCATCCATCTGCTCATCCATCCATCCATCCATCCATCCATCCATCCATCCATCCATCCATCCATCCATCATCCATCCATCATCCATCCATCATCCATCCATCCATCCATCCATCATCCATCCATCCATCCATCCATCCACCCATCATCCATCCATCCATCCATCCATCCATCCATCCATCCATCCATCATCCATCCATCCATCCATCCACCCATCATCCATCCATCCATCCATCATCCATCCATCCATCCATCATCCATCCATCCATCCATCCATCCACCCATCATCCATCCATCCATCCATCCATCCATCCATCCATCCATCCATCATCCATCCATCCATCATCCATCCATCATCCATCCATCCGTCCATCCATCATCCATCCATCCATCCATCCATCCACCCATCATCCATCCATCCATCCATCCATCCATCCATCCATCATCCATCCATCCATCCATCCACCCATCATCCATCCATCCATCCATCATCCATCCATCATCCATCCATCCATCATCCACCCATCATCCATCCATCCATCATCCATCCATCCATCCATCCATCCATCCATCCATCCATCCATCATCCATCCATCCATCCATCATCCATCCATCATCCATCCATCCATCATCCATCCATCCATCCATCCATCATCCATCCATCCATCCATCATCCATCCATCATCCATCCATCCATCATCCATCCATCCATCCATCCATCCATCCATCCATCCATCCATCCATCATCCATCCACCATCCATCCATCCATCATCCATCCATCCATCCATCCATCCATCCATCCATCCATCCATCCATCCATCATCCATCCACAGAACTTGTTGCATCCAGCACCTTGCCAGTCACTGGGAATGTCAATAAGAGTACGCCCTTGCCTTTGCTTTCAAATAAATTTAAAATCTAATTTGGGACATGGGCATAGACACAAATAGAGCCAGACCTTGGGCTGGGCAAAGGGGGGGGTGCTAAATCCCTGGAAAAGGGGGCTTTGGGACATCAGATCGTGGCCACACAGACCTGGCTTAGTCCCCCATCCCTCCCGGTGACATGCGCTTGGGAGAATCAGTTACCTAATAGCCGTGACGTCATCACTCCATTTTTTTAAGGCTGCCAGATGGAGCCGGGACAAAGATTCCCATTTAAATCTGAGTTTCAGATCAATTACAAAAAAAAAAAAATGTTTTAGTATAAATATGTTCCAAACATCACAAGCCACCTTGCGTTTCATCTGTCCAATGGGGATCAGAGGATCTAATTTGTAGGGTTGTTGTGAAAATGTAACAAGATTAACATTGAAACTTGTATTTCCTTTGAGGATGCAAACTGAGCATGTATTGGGCCACATGAAGTTGCCCACAGTTTACGGATGTTCCTTTAATTGTTAAATTCGTTTTCCTCTCTGTGTTGTATGTTGAGGGGTGTCTCTTGTATTGTTTTCACGTCAGCGAACCTTTTCTTCCATCTGATCCGCCCTCAGTGCCATCCAGTGTATTTTTCATCTCAGCCATGACTATTTCCTCCTGCAGAAGTTGTATTAAATTCTTCCGTGTCTCCCACGTCTGTACTAACACGTCTTTCTTCTTCTTGAACAAATTGAATACAGACATAAGAACTGTTTTCATGTCCTTGTGTTATGCTAACATTTTAGTCAATTCTGGGTTGTTTCTAATTCATTTTCCTCCTTAAAATGAGTCATATTTTCCTGATTTTTATGTCTGGTCATTTAAAAAAAAAAGATGTTTTTATTTTTTTTCACATGTGTTTGTATGGATTTCAGAGAAGAAGGGAGAGAGAGAGAATGTGAGACACATTGACTGGTCGCCTCCCATACGCGTCCCAACCGGGGCCGGGGATCGAGCCTGCAACCCGGGTGCGTGCCCTTTGTCAGGAATCGAACCCAGGACCCTTCCGTCCTCGGGCCGATGCTCTAACCGCTGATCCGAACCGGCCAGGGCCAGACAGGATTTAACTGAGAACTCATTTGTCCAACCTACTTGCAAGACCATTCTCGCCACACCACCCAATGCCCCTGGACGCGCCGGGTTTCCGATCTGGGAGGTGGGACAAGTGCTCTTGGGGTTTGTGTGAGGGCCGCTGGCTGTTCCCACTCTTCCTTGCACTTGGTTCTCTCCGTTTTCACAACTAGGATCCAGGCGATCGGGGTTCGATTCCAGGTCAGGGCACAGGCCCGGGTTGTGGGCTCGATTCCCAGTCGGGGGCGTGCAGGAGGCGGCCGATCCATGACTCTCATCAGTGACGTTTCTCTCTCTCTCTCTCCCTCTCCTTTCCTCTCTCGGAAATCAATAAAGATATATTTTAAAAAATAAAAATAAATAAAATAATAAAGACCCTGGGGGTCTTGTCTCCGGAGACTGCGTCTCAGTAGGCCGGGCGTCGGGCTGGCAAACCTGAATTATTCTTACTTTAAGAAAAAATTGCCTTTCCCTGCGGGAGGTGCGGCTCGGCGGTTAGAGTGTCACCCGGCGAACGGAAGAGTCGTGGGGACCGAAAGCACAACCGAGGCACGTGCCCTGGTCGGGGAACCACACCCGAGACCCTTTGGCGCTGGGGCTGACGCTCTAACTGCTGAGCCGCACCAGCCGGGCTCCCCAAAGCTTTTTGAGAGCACAGACGCCCCACGCTGTTTGGTTGAGTGGACCGGGGCGGAAATAATCCATTAGGGTGGAACCATCGGACGTCTCTCAGACTTTCAAACCTCGCATTTGACTTGTGTGTGCGTGTGTGTCCCCCGCCCAGTGCTGAAAGTGAGCTTGAAACCGTTTTAATACGACATAAAAATGAATGTCAGAGATCGGCTCGGGGAGGAGTCGGGGTAAGGTTTTTTTTTTTAGCGCTGAAGGAATTTATTAATAGCTTTTTTTTTTTTTCCCTCGGTTGTGCAGGGGGAGCTCTTTTGAGCTCCTTGCTGGTGCCTCGAGTGAGACGAGAACCCGTCTGGGGCTGTCACCGGGACGAGCCAGCCGTTTGCTGGGATCTGCAGACGCCCCGCACCTGTGGGCCCTGCTGGCATCAATGGGAGCTACGCGTGTTCCCCGACGGGGGATGAATCCGGTGTCTGCCGGCGACACGCGCGCCTAAGCGATGATCCACCGTGTCCTGTCACAGCCGGGATGAGTGACGAGCCCGAGCAAGGAGAGGCGTCTGTCAGTTGTCTGACAGCCCCGCACGTCCGCCCGGCTGCATAATCGTCCCCCGCGAGAGCCGGGTGGCTGCCTTTGGTCTGAACAGGCAACGAAACGTGTGGCAGCTCTTTCCCCCCAAGGTGGAGCCCCGGAGATGCGAGAACACCTTCGTTCGGATTCCTGGGATCCCACAGGGAGGTTTGGGGGGCCCCCGGGAGAGATTCCAGCTGCACCCAAGAGGCAGGGAGTCCAAGATGCCATTTCCTGCGCCCACCTCCGGTTGCCGTGGAAGCCAGGTGTCCCGGGCGCGATGAGGACCCGAGGGCTCGGCTGTTCCCGTCCAACCGGGTGACCCGCACTAATCACCTCCGTCCCTGTCCCCCTCTCTCTGCCCGGCGCCGGCCTCTTGCTGGTCCTCGGGCAAGTATGGCCCTGCCGCAGGACCTTTGCACAAGCTGTCGCCCTACCTGGGAGCTGTTTGCCTGGTTATCTGCCTGGTTAACCTCTCTCCTCCCGACTGCCTTACTTATTTCAATATGTTTTTATTGATTTCAGAGAGAGGAAGGGAGAGGGAGAGGGAGAGAAACAGCAATGATGAGAGTCATGGATCAGCTGCCTCCTGCTCGCCCCCGATGGGGGATCGAGTGGGAAACCCGGGCACGTGCCCCGACCAGGAATCGAACCCTGAGCTCTTGACACACGGACGACGCTCAGCCACGGAGCCACACAGGCCGGGCCTGACCGCCTTTCTAAAATGGAAATGCCCTCGCCCACCAGCAGGCCCACCTGGCACCCCCGACCCTGTACACCTTGCTTTTTTTTCTCCATTATAAACGATATCATTTAGGCTTTTTGGTTGCTCATAACTCATCTCCTCTCCCTCACCAGAAACTGAGCTGTTCGGGGGCAGAGATCTGCGTCTTTGGGCTCAGACGTTTCTCTCCAACGCCCAGGCCTGTCCCTGGCTCTGAATAAACGCTTGTTGAATATACCAGACCCCAGGAAGGAGCCCCTTCAGAGGGGCTTGGGGGGCTCACCCGCCCCCCCGACGAACCATCACCGTGACACAGTCCACTGGGGCGGGCACCCCGGCCGCGTCCCCGGGAACAGCTCCAGGACGCGTCCCTGTGGTGAGTCATTTCCCGGAGCCTCGCGAGGGCGAAGATCAGCTCTGAGCCGAGCAATTGAGGGCGACACGGACCCTGCCTTCTGGAAGGAAGGCTGACGCTGTTCCGAAGTCCCGCCAACACGTAGCCTTTCTGCATTTTTTTTTTTTTTTTTCCTTTCCTCGTGGACACAGCCTGGGTGCCCGAGGGGATCGGGACCTGCTCGCCTTGGTCCGGATCCTGGGGTGATGAGGCTGCTCCCTGCGGGATTCTGAGTCACGGCTGTCATGGGTCTGCCCGTTGTCATAGGTCAAGTGGCCTTTTGGGGGGCAGTTCTCAAAGGAGAGCATGAACCCGGGTGGTGGTCGGGTACGTGGTGTAGAGCCACCCCCTCTGCGCGGGTGTCCTGGGCTCTGCCAACAAATTACCGCCAACTGTGGCTCAGAACAGCAGGAGCCCATCCTACCCCCGTCCTGGAGACCAGGCGTCTGAGACCCAGGGGTCCCAGGCTCCAGGGGGGTCCTTCCTGCGCCTTCCAGCTCCTGGGGCTCCAGGCGTCTCGGGGGCTGGCGGCCGCCTCCCTCCCGTCTCTGCCTCCGTCTCCCCGAAGCCAAGGAGAAAAAAAATGGGATTATTTCTTTCTGGATTTCTCATGGTCGAGGGGGAAATTGGGGACATCGCTGCCACCAGGGGTGGCTCCTGTCTGGGGGTCACTCTGAGTGTCCGCAGGTATTTTGGACGACGGCATGAGAGGGAGACAGACAGACAGAGGGTTTACAAAGCAGACGACTGGTAAATTCTCAGCAAACGATTGGAAATTAATTGCGTCACCTGCGGGGTATTGTTTGAAGTACGTTTAATGATGGGTGTAGACTCACACCTGTCATTTGAAAATTAATTTGCGTCCTATGGGGGCGACGCCTTTTTCTTTTCAGGCCTCAGAGACCCAGAAAAACACTGAACTGCCTGTGGATTGGGTTCAAAATAAATACAAGGTGTCCCCCCCCCAAAAAATATATATATACATAGTTTGAATAATTATTCATTCCAATGGGTTAAATCTGAAAAGAAAGAAACGTCAACCTGGGTTGAGCCTGCAACCCAGGTAGGTGCCCTTGACGGGGAATCGAACCCTGGACCCTTCAGTGCTCCGTCCAACCCTCTAACCACTGGGCACACCGGCCAGGGCACGGGCCTCTCGCCTTTCCCCGCAAACGTCACCGTGCAGAGGTAAGCGGCCTGCGGTGTGGGGAGCGAGCCCGCCTGCCGCTCCGTGTCCTATTTATCGGCGGGGCCGACCTGTCGTGCGAGACACGTGGGCGTAGATAACACGGAGGTTTAGCTCCGCGTCCAAGAAAAAAACGTTCAGAAACCAGCCCTCCCCACCCCGGCCTCAGGCTAACCGGGACATCACGACATTTCAGGCTGAGAAAATACGAAACTGTGTCTCTCTTCCCCCAAAGACGCCCTCCAGCCACATGTGTGGGCGACTGGGGCCCACCTGCCTCCAGGTGTCTCCAAACCCATCTCTCCTCCCAGGCACCCCACCTGGTGACCCCGCACCCCAGGCCCTCAGGGGAAGCTCAGGCTGAGGCCCTAACTCCAGGTCTCCTCCCCACGGCCCCCTCCCTGGGGTGGGGGGACCCTGCCCACTCCCTGCAGCCCCCCAGCCTCTCCTTGGTCGAAGCAGAATCCCAGCGATCGAGTGGATTTGCCTCCAAACCGTGGAGCCCAAGTAATTGCTGGGCCGACACCTGGCCGGGGCGGGCCATCCCCTCCCCCAGGATGGCTGTCTCCTGTCATTAGGGCTCCCCGTGCTGAAAGACCGGCCCCCGGGGGCCTCTAATTGGGGCGGGTGTCCGCCCTGCAGGGGTGGACACTGTCCATTTTGATTTCTCCCCCACATCCAGCTCGGGGACGTGACCCTCCGTGGGATGCTGATTTGTGGATTTTGAATTTTGCAGACGGCTCTGCCCCAGATACAATTTTCTCTGACATTAAGAATACATTGCGAACCCGATGCCTTTTTTTTTTTTTTTTAAGTGTGCTTAATAAGATCCACACCTCTCCGGGAACAGACGGAAATTGGGGCAGAGTGTGGCCGAGGCCTTTGCCGTTTGCAGGGAAAATTACCCGGGAGACTCCTCCCGCTCCCCTGGCGTCTGCAGGGTGTACCTGGCCCTTCTCTTAGCTAATGCATGTTGTTCGTTTTTGCCCTTTGTGGGGAAAATATTTAAGAAGGAAGTTACCCAAAAAGGGGACCGATGCCGGGGTGTGAGGGGTCACCTGGGGTATAAAACTTTCAGGAGGGGCCCGGGTTACCCTAAGTGTGAGGGGATGGGAGCTTCACGGCGCTTTAATCCTGGCCACTCCTGCATTCCCCAAAGTGGCTATTTAAAAAAATATATATAGCCCAGCCGGGCGTGGCTCAGCGGTTAAGCGTCGACCTAGGATCCAGGCGATCAGGGTTCGATTCCCGGTCAGGGCACATGCCCGGGTTGCAGGCTGCAGCCGATCAATGACTCTCTCATCATTGATGTTTCTATATCTCTCTCTCCCTCTCTCTGAAATCAATAAAGATATATTTAAAAAAATAAATAAAATAAAAACATATATATATTATACTTCAGCCCAGCTGGTGTTGCTCAGTGGTTCAGCATCATCCTATGCACCTGGAGGTCACGGTTTGATTCCCGGTCAGGCCACATGCCCGGGTTGAGGGCTCGATTCCCAGTAGGGGGCGTGCAGGAGGCAGCCGATCGATGTTTCTATCTCTCTCCCCCTCTCCCCTTTTATCTCTCTGAAATCAATTTAAAGAACATATTTTTAAAAATTATACTTTATTTTTTCCACGGAGCAGAAGGTACAAGGAGTTTGCACGTGTCCTGTGACCACCCTGGCCCAGGATTCCCCCCCGTATTAACATCCTGCCTTGGGGCGCTACACTTGTTACAGCCACGAGCCCATGTGGATACATTGTTATTAACTAAACCCCGTAGTTTCTGTTACGATTCATCTTGGGGATGTGCATTCCAGGAACAATAACAGTATCCACCATGGTCGTTAAATACAGATACAGAGTAGTTTCATTGCCCTCAACATCCCCTGTGGTCCCCTGGGCCCTCCTCTCTGTCCCCTACCCTCTGCCTCCCCCAGGTTTTTACTTTTTAAAAAAATCACTTTTTCTATTGCAGGTGAAATTTGCATACCGTTACCTTCAACGTTTCAAAGTTACAATTCGGTGGCATTTGGCGTAGTCACGATACCAGGCAGCCACCACCTCCATCCGGTGCTCATCTCCCCAAAAGGAGCGGTCAACAGTCCCTTGAGAATGTTTCTTTTCAGCTGTCACTTTCCGATATGATGAAAACGGAAGTCTTCGCTTTTGAATATTCAGCTCCCCTCGTCCTTGCCAAGAGAAACAAAACTTGTCAGTGAAAGTCAGAGGGAAAAGCCACCTGCCCCCCCCCCCCCCCACGTCTCAAGCGTTGAGACAGAAACGGGTCAACGGGGGGATGGCGGCAGAGTTCACGTTGGGGCCACAGGCCGCTTTCTTCTATGGGTTTGAGCTTTTATATATATTTTTTAACATTGTTGCTCCCTTTTATAGGCAGCCTCAGACTTTTTGCAAGTAGGTTGGATACAAATAGATAACAAAGTTGATTTTTTAAAAATTGATTTCAGAGAGAGAAAGGGAGAGAGAGAGAAACATCAGTGATGAGAGTCGTTGAGGGGCTCCCTCCTGCACGCCCCCTACTGGGGATCAAGTGTGTTGCCCTGGCCGGTGTGGCTCAGTGGTTAGAGCATCGGCCTGAGCACCAAAGCGTCTCGGGTTCGATTTCCGGTCAAGGGCATATACCTGGGTTGCAGGTATGATCCCCGCCCCAGGTCCGGGCACGAGTAGGAGGCCACCAATCGATGCGTCTCTCTCACATGGATGTTTTCCTCTCTCTCTCTCCCCGTCTCCCTTCCCTTCCACTCTCTTTAAAAAAATAAAAATCAATAGAAAAGTGTGTATTTTTGCTGAGATGTCTTCACGCAACCGGTAGACTTGGGAAACCGCGTTACTTAACCCGTGAATTGCGTAGCTCTGTATGTCGGCCCCTCGTTGTTGTGGGTTAGGCTTGGGGTCCTCTCCTTTGCTCCGGCACAGAGGGATTTGGCTCTCAGGGCTTTGGGGAGAATGCCCGGGAAGTCATCTCCCTGTCGTGCTCGCTCTTTCCTCTCAGCCTCCTTTGCTTGTCACCATTTTAGGGGTTCACAGTTGCCTGTTGCTGGGCTGTGGGTCTCTGTGGTGCCTCCAAGTCCCCCCAAACTATAGGTGAGCAGGATGAGCGGGGTGTGGGGACAGCTCAGTGGATGATGGGGTCCCAGGTGCTTGGCTTTCGGGGTCTGTGCAGAGAGACCAAGGGGTCTCCCTTGGGACTGTGGAGGGGCATCAGCGAAACATTTCACTGACATGGGTCCGATGGGTGGTTACATTCAGAAGCGATGAAAAAGGAAGTGGGAAGAGAAAGGTTTTACGTGTAGCCAAGCTCGGCCATGCGCTGCTTCCGTTTTCCCTGATTCATTCAAATTAATCTCACCGCTGGTCTATTTCCCAGGGGCATCTTTCCCTATTGCTCTCCTTTTGACGGCTGCGTAGTATTCCACACCACGAACAAACCACAAAGCCTAGCTCAGCCCTCTCCCGGTGGACATGAAGCTGTTTCCAATCTTTCAGCATCGTCACCAGTGCTGGGGACGCCCCAGTCCCTTGGGTGTATGGTCGTGTGGATGGAGGGGAGGGGGCCGCATTTCAGGACAAGAGCAGGGGATCACCGGACCAAAGGCACAAGCCTTTTAAATCTTGACAGATTGGCCTCCAGGGAGGCTGTGCCTATTTTCACTCTTATCAACAGCGAGCTGGAGGTCACGTTCCCCAGGCCCTGCCAGCATCTCAGCCTGCTCAGTCCTTGACAATCTCAAAAGCCTTTTCGACCAGGTGCTACTCTTCAAATTGCGTTTTTCCGGCTTTGACGGCAACCGAGCACCTTTGTCGCAGTTCTAACAGACCCTTTTTTTTTTTTTTTCTTTAACGCCGTTTGGTTTCATCTTTTGTCAGTTCATGGCCTGAATTTCTTTTTTCTCTCCCTCCCTTACAATGCAGGATCTCTCTGTACCGTAAGAAAATTAACACTTTGTTTGCATGTCTTGTAAATTGTTTTTCCAGGTGACGTTTCATCTTTTATGGAGGGTTTCGTTTTTTGGGTTTTGGGGGGTTTTTTATACAGAAGTATTCAATTGTTACGTAGCTAAGTGAGCCAGTCTTTTCCCCCTATGGCCTCTGGCTTTTGTGAAATCTTTAGAAATGATTTCCAGCTCGAAGATTATAAAAATGCTCCTTTGTTTTCTGTGGTCCTTTATGGTTTCACCTTTTATGTTTAATTCTTTCCTCATCTGGAATTACTTTGGGGTAAGAACTGAGAGAGGGGTCCAGTCTTTTCCCCTGAAAGTCCTAGCCACAGCTAGTTATTAAATAACGCATCTTCTTACGGAGACTAGGAATATTCATTTCATTATATAAAAATTACTAAGTTCTTAGACATATGAGAGTCAATTTCTCTGTTTTTCAGCCCCTACGGTAGTGCTTTCATATGCTATGTTATGCTATATTATATTAGATTATACTTGACTATATCTCACCATATTTAAACCACATCTTACTACATTTATATTTTACTGTATTTATATCTTACAGCATTTATATCAGATCTTACTATATAGTGTATCTTACTACATTTATATTATAGTTTACTATATTTATATCTTACTACATTTATATTTTACTGTATTTATATCTTACAGCATTTATATCAGATCTTACTATATAGTGTATCTTACTACATTTATATTATAGTTTACTATATTTATATCTTACTACATTTATATTTTACTCTATATTATATCTTACTACATTTATATTATATTTTACTACATTTATATCTTACTAAACTTATATTTTACTATGTTTATATTATATTTCACGACTTTTATACTGTATCTTACTACATTTACATTATATCTTTATATTATACCTTTCTTACCATATTTATATTGTATCTTACTATATATTATATCTTATTATATTTATAATGTATCTTGCTATATCTATTTATTTATTTTAAATATGTTTTTATTGATTTCAGAGAGAGGAAGGGAGAGGGAGAGATGGAAACATCAGTGATGAGAGAGAGCCATGGATCAGCTGCCTCCTGCACGCCCCCTACTGGGGATCGAGCCAGCGACCCGGGCATGTGCCCTGACCAGGAATCGAACCCGGACCTCCTGGTTCATAGGTTCACGCTCAACCACTGAGCCACACCAGCCTGGCAGCATCTTACTATATTTAGATTGTGTCTTACCATACTTATATTGAAATTTACTCTATTTATATTGAGTCTTACTGTATCTATATAATATCTTACTATACTTATATTATACTATTTACATTGTATCTTACTTTATCTAAATTGTATCTCCTATACTTACATTGAATCTTACTATTGAATGGCCCAAGCATGTTACCAGTTCTCTTCCGTCACGAGCATCCTGTCTACCTTTTCATGCTAAATGCTTCCAACGACCTTTATAATAATTTTTCCACCTCAAAAAAATTAATCTCACTGGAGATCCCCTTAAATTTATAAATTATTTTAGGGAACCTGGGCAGTGTCTTATACCCAGGAATAAGGCACGTCTGTCCACTTTACTTGTATTGCTTTGTGTGGGGACCATCTGCAAACTGCAAAAGCCTGGGCCAACCAGAATGCCTAGGGGGAGATTTTGGGGGGTGAGGTGGGCATAAGCGTGTCTGTCTGAAAAAGTCCCTGATGGTCCGATTGCACGCACAGGTCTGCACCGTCCCCTGGTTGCCCCATATCGAAAGCCACAGATTCCCAGAGCACAGAGAAATCGCAAAACCTGAAACAGCTACCTTCGCTCGAGACTTGCGTTTTGAATATAGGTGCCCACACTCTCTGGACACACCTGCCGTTTGGAATCCGTTCTGTATACGTTTACAGGTGATGATTAGGTGGATCAGCCACCAAAGGATCTAAAACCAGGGACAAGGCACATACCGTACGATCAAAATAAACAGAAAAGTCAGCTGGCGTTTCTTTGGGGATCTTGGTAAAAATAAAAATAAAAACACCATAAGCAAAGCCCCCCAAACCACCCCCGCTTTTTAAGCCTCAGGTCTACATGCCATAAATCCTTGACTTCCACAGCTGCTGAAATATAGAAAAAATAGTATTTTCTAATGATTACTCCCATCAACAGCGCCTTTTTCGTAGAACCCAAATGACGTGTGACGAGCTCTATTTGCGGCGAGTCCCCTCACATGCACCAAAGTCTATTTAAAACATTTCTGGGACACAGCTCTGCTCTCCTGTGTGATAAAAGACGAGTGCATCCTAAAAACACTTGGCTCTACAGATAGTCTTTTAATTCCTTCCGTGGCTTTTCATTTTAATCACACGGTGGGAATTAGCAACGATGAACATAGAGGGAAACATCTTCATTCAGGACTTGAATATGTGTCCCAGCCCCCATTATTTTATTACAATATTTTCTTGGGGGAAAGATCCTTTTTAAAGGGTCCCTTTTTTGTTTTGTTTTCCTAAATGTCTCGCCATAGCCCTTTATAGCATAACCCACCCTCTTCTGCAGGTAGGAGATGCTAATGGCATGTGTTATAAAGATTCCTAAATTCTTTGTAACATTCTTCCTGGCCGGCTTGCAGGAAGGGAGGGAGTTAAAGAAACAGATGACAAGAAACGTTGCAACAGTTTCCGTTGCAACAGTTTCCGTTGCAACAATGTATGCAAACGATACAATGTAACAAATTGGGGATGGTAATTAGGTTAAAAAAAAAAACACCACAGCAAATAAATGGGTCCACGCAGGGACTCTCTGGCTATCCGGGTGGCCCGGGGACTCTCAGGCTCCCTCACTCCCCCTCCCACCAAAGGTCGCTGACCTCTAATCAGGGCCCCTCCACCCGTCCCATCCTTTGGCAGCCGCTAAGGACCTGATTATCTATAAATTTATGGGGATCCACAACCCCTGGCCTTCCCCTCCTGATAATGTTTTCTGACACATTTCAGGAGACGCGGCTGATGTGCGAGGCATTAAGTGAGAGGGGGCTGGCTGCACACCGCCAGCGACGGTCCATCCGAGACCTCTGGCTAGAGAGAGGCGGTGAGGAAAGCGGTTTCCATGGCAACGTGCCCCACAGCAGTAGGGAGACCAGGAAAAATAGTTTTGTGATTATTTCAATGAAGTTGTGTGGTTTTTGTGTTTTGTTTTTTGGACTTCTTATTTCCAAACTTGATCGTGGGGCAGGTTTTTTTTGTTTTTTTTTTTCATGGACGCACCCCTAAATGAGATCTTGATATGTCTATAGATGCACAAATACAGGGCGTCTCCCCCCCCCCAAAAAAAATGTATACACACTTTTTTTTTTTTCTCCCCTGATAGCTCAACTGACGTTTTTTGCTGTTCGGATGTAGCCCGTTGGAATGAGTAATTATTCAAAGCGTGCGTGCATTTTTGGGGGGACACCCTGTATAGGAAATCGAACCAGCCGTGTGCACGGGTTTCCTAAGTGGAACGTGAAGCCCGGATCGGGCACAAGAGGGCTGTTGTTTTTTTCTTTAATGGAGGGGCAACGATACAAAGGAAAGATGGGTGTGTAGCCTAAAAGGGTCGCCTTCCTGGGCTTTTTCGTGGTTCATTTCCCACCGGGGCCTATAGATCTCTCTGCGGGCGACTCGTGCCAAGGGGTCCTCGGCCTGCGGCCCCTCCTTGCCCTTCCCTCATTCGAAAAAACCGGACAAAGGCATGAAGGAACCAGGAATAGCCCTTTCGATCCTTTATTGCCTGTCTCTTTCCTGGAGAGTTTGCTCGCTGGGGGAAACAACCCCCCCCCCACACACACACCAGGCTGACAGGAGTGTGGGATTCATTAGCCGCCCGACTCACCTATAACAGGGACAGGAGTGACAGGTAATTCTGAGCCTTGATTTTTTTTTTTTTCCCCCCCTTCCGACCTCTTGGACTCGGGTCCTGCCGTTGCCTCCACATTTGTACCAGACTGGAGAGGTTTTGAAAATGATCACTCCTCTGGAAACGGCCATGCGTCATCGAAGAAGGGGTCGGGGGTAGGGAAGGCCCCCCAAACCCAACGGATTGCAGTGATTTGGGGACCGGGAGGGGCGTGAGGAGAAGGGCCTCGGACTCGGCGCCCATGCTCTGTGCTCCCCGCCTTGGGGCAAGTGGATTCCTGAGGACAGACTGATTTTTTTTTTGCATGGAAGGAATGACATGCCTCCCCTCCGCCCCTGCGCATCCCCACGGTTATCCTGAAAAAACACCGGCTATTGCATGTTTCAGAAAATTTAAATAGCTGGCCTCAGGGGGTGGTAAGGAAGGGGAGACACCGGCTGAGCCGCCGCTGACAATAAAATGAATTTGTACCAACCAACGCGGGGAAACCTTGGGCGAAGTCGATCAACGCTCGTAAAAAGCCGTCGGTCTGAGCAGTAATTTCGTATCCGTGGCTCTATCCTGGGGAGAAACCTGAAGCACAGAACCGAGCATTGAGGCAAAAGTGCATTTGGGGAATCTGGCCCCTGTCCAGCCAGCGTGGCTGTGCTCATTGATGGGGGGCACATATAAGAGACTCACTAATGCCCGGCCGGGCGTGGCTCAGCGGTTGAGCGTCGACCTGGGATCCAGGCGATCGGGGTTCGATTCCCGGTCAGGGCACAGGCCCAGTTGTGGGCTCCATCAATGACTCTCATCATTGATGTTTCTCTCTCTCTCTCTCCCTCTCGTTTCCTGTCTCTGAAATCAATAAAGATATATTTTAAAAAATAAAAATAAAATAAAATATTCACGAAATGTTGATGGTTTCTCTATTTGCTTATTTGAGAGGAGGGATTAAATGACGTCGGCACTTCAAATTGCACACAAAAAAATTTCAGGCGGAACATAAAGCTCAATGAAAACTAGAAGATCGTACCAAAGAATGCCTTTATAATCCTCGAGGGGGGAAAAAAACCTTCCTCAGTGACGGACAAAAATACAGACGTGGCCCGGCCGGGCTTGGCTCAGCAGTTGAGCATCGACCTAGGATCCAGGCCATCCGGGTTCGATTCCTGGTCAGGGCACATGCCCAAGCTGTGCGCTCGATCAATGACTCTAATCACTGATGTTTCTCTCTCTCTCCCTCTCCTTTCCTCTCTCTGAAATCAATAAAGATATATTAAAAAATATATATATACAGGTGTGACTGCACAACACGGTTAAAGAGAAAACACGCCGTAGAATAAAACAGAGTTAAAAGGGAAAGCAGCGGGCAGAAAACGAACGTTAGCCTTGAGTGAAAGATAACGGCCGAAGAGCCATCATATGCAAAGAGCATCTGCAAAGCAATAATAATAATTAAAAAAAAAAAGCCAAGTCACTCAGAGAAAAGCGGAAGGACTGTCCTTCGTTTATGCCGCTGATATTTTTTATTTTGCGCATTTACTCTGCTAAGGAGCTGAGTTGGGGAAACACAGAAGTCAGTCCTCTGAGAGCATTTTAGAGAAAGAAGGAGAGAGAGAGAGAGAAACATCCGTGATGAGAGTCGTGGATCGGCTGCCTCCTGCTCGCCCCCTGCTGGGGATCGAAGACCCCGCAACCCGGGTGTGTGCCCTGACCCGGAATTGAACCCTGACCTCCTGGATCCTAGGTCGATGCTCAACCACTGAGCCACACAGGCCGGGCTCGAAGAATATCTTTTAACAGATCAATAGAGCTGAGAAGAAAGAGTTTATGCCCCTGAAAATAACAGCGACCTTCCGGGAAATTGGTTAATATAGAAAAAGCGGGGAGCGATGAAATAAATGATGCCGCGTCATAAAATAACGTAAATTTATTTAAAATTATGTTTTAAAAAAACACTCAAAGCAAACTCTATTGTTTACCAACTAAAAAATAAAAAGATGCCAAGATTGTAGAGAAAGGCAAGAGTCCTTGGAAGGTCAACGAATTCTCGGAGGTGGATTTCGGGATTGGCTATGCTTCTCCCCTGAGTCTCCCTTGCTTGGAAAATCCTGGATTTTATTCTAAGTTTTGATTTTATTTTATTATAAGACTTGGGTCCCTTTGTTTAAACTCTGCTTGCGTTTTGGATCTTCCTGGCTCCGGTGCGTTTTCAGGCCTGATCCACCGAGAAATTGGGCGAAATCTCTCCCGTTTTTCTGAGAAGCGTCGCCCCACGGTTGTTATTTTTCTGGACAAATCCCCGGCCTGTTCCTGGGAGGTGCATTTTGCCGCCGACGAAGCGATAAGGACGGTCTCCCTGAGAGACGTCAACGGTGGTCTGTCTCCTCTTGGCAACCCAGCTCCCCAGAGGCAAATATTCAGTGGATTCATTTTCTTTGGAGAGAGCGGACTCCCTGATGCTCCGGCGGCTACAACGCATAAATTTTTTGGGGGGAAAGATGCTCCCAATCAAGCACAATTGTCTCCCTCACCACCCCCAGCTCTCCAAGCTCATTTTAAGTTTCTCCAGCGACTCCCCTTGGGCTCGAGAGTCCCGGGCATGACGGCTCCCGGGGGCCTCATCGGAATTGTAAACTCCTGGAGCCGGCCCCGTCGCGAGTCCCCGGAGAACACAGGTCAGCGAACATCCATGTTGTCAGTTCTGAGCCAGGGAAGCCCGGAGCCAATTGCTTTCCGAGGGCCTGTTGACATTCGGCGGCCTTTGGGCCCGAGGAGGGGGGGGTGCGTCTGTCGACGGTGCCGTAGAAATGACTCCGAACGGTGGGATTAAAAAGCACATGTTATTAAACAACGCACCGGTTACGGGGAAGATCAGGAAAGAAATAAAATTAAAAAGGCTTCCTGGAAACCGATGAAAATAAACACACAACGACCCCAAGATCGATGGGACACAGCGAAAGCCGTCCTGAGAGGGAAAGATCACAGCCCAGCAGGCCTCCCTCAAAGCGCAAGAAATATTTTTAATACGCTAAGTAACCCCACAGGTGAAAGAATTGAGAAGCTCCCCTGGGGCGCCGTCCCGACCTTTTGCTTGCTGGGAGTTGTTTTTATTATTGTTATTATTATTATTACTGCTTCTATTTCATCAGTTCTTATTGGCCTATTTAGGTTTTCTGATCCTTCCTGAATCAGTTTTACGTGGTCTCACTCGTCTGCGGAATCTGATAAACGCAATAGACCGCGGGACGTGATAGGTAGAGACGTGGAAGCAAGGGCCAGACGGGGGACCTCAGAGGGACGGGGGGACGGGGGACGGGAAGAGATGAGCCGAAGGACTTCTATGCATCTGTGCAGAGCCCACGGACACAGGCCATAGTGCAGGGAAGGCCTGGGGTGGGGCCTGTGCAGGGTGCAGGGGATCAGCGCAGGGGAAAAGGGGGCATCTGTAATACTTTCAGCAAGAAAGGTAAATTTATAAGAATAAAAGCCCCGGGGCGGGTGGGACAGGGCCATCAGGACCCCGAAATGTGGGAAGCGCCGGGCGCCAGGCTCCTGGGCTTTGGAGGTCTCCCCGGGATGGGACACGGAGCCGGTCCCGTCACCTGCAGGGCAGAGGGGAAGGGAGGCAAGTCCCTCAAGTCTTTTCTCTTTAATTGAGACCCGGAGCTCGGTTGGGGGTGACAGACGGAGGCCACGTTTTATTGGGGGGTGTTCAGCGCCTGGGACTCATCTGTGTCCTCATCGGGAGAAGGGGAAGGGAGACCCTGTGTTAGACGGTTCCCGCCTTGAGGAATGCGCATTCACAGGCCAATGCACAGAGACGGAAAGTGTCCTGGGGGGGGGTGGTCCGGGCCAGGCAGGGGGGCCGGGGGACAACGGGGGTGAGACTGGACTGGACGGGCCACGGGGTGTCTTTTTCGGGTGGTGAGATTGTCCTAAGATCGAGTCTGACCATGGTTTGCACGACCCCCCAAATCCATAGAGCCGTCCCCTTTATAATTGGGTGCATCGTATGGTGTAGGAAGGGAACCCCAATACCCCTTTATAATTGGGTGGATCGTATGGTGTATGAAGGGAACCCCAATAACGCTGCTTAAAAAAAAACAACCCACCAGATGACCGGAGAAGATGTCGCTTTGGGTGGTGGGCACACAGAGCAATAAACAGATCTTGTAACATCGAAACCCACACCCGAAACCGATACGATCCATCCTGTTAACCAGTGTCACCCCAATAAATTTAATTTAAAAAATAATAAAAATTATGAAGATAAACGTATGAGAGGGGCTGGCCAGGTCGTCTCGACCGGCTACGGCTTTTATTTTATTACTTTATTTTTATTTTTATTTTTATTGTTGAGCTACTCAGAGGCTATCCAGCCAGGATAGCCTTTTAAAATCCTAGTTATAACGTCTAGCCCCCCGCAACCTGCATGGACTCAAAGCCGGGTGCTCAAGACAAAATCTGCTTTTTTTTTTTTTTTTTTTTCTGTAGGTGAAACCCTTTGTTATTGCGAGTGAGAGACACAGAATAGGAGGCAACACTGTGGTACCCAAGATGTTTTGCTGGTATATCGTTAGGAAAAGTCACAAACATTTCCTAGACTAGGGTCCCCCAAATTTCAGGTGTATAAAACCACCCTGCCCCACCCACTCACCCACCCACGTGTTTTCCAAGAAACAGCCTTCAAAACAAAACCGTCCCTGTTGAGACAAAAGGAACAGGGCGGGACTTTCGATTTGGGGTAAACTGCGTAAAACGGAAGGAAAACATCACGTTTTCCTGACCTTGCTTTTAGGTGCCGTTTAGTATTTGCAGTTATTCCGCGGCTGGTGGGCGCGGGTGGGCACCCGCAACCCACGCCTGGCCGTCGGCCGGCGTTGTACAGACGTGGTCAAGACGTTACGGGTTACGTGTGCGTTAAAACATGTTCATTTCTGTACATTTTGGGCACTGAGCCCTCATTGGCTGTATCACTGGCGAGAACATTGTGCCATGTGGGTGCAGACACTATGAAACACAGTACGGGTGATCCCCCCGAAAATTAAAAGATGGAACTGTCTTTTGACCTAGCGATTCCGCTTCTGGGTAGGTATCCAAAGAAACCCCAAATCACCGATTCGGAAAAATATACGCACCCGTATGTTCAATGGACAACAGCTAAGATCTGGAAACAGCCCGAGTGCCCATCCGTAGATGAGCGGATAAAAAAGCTGTGGTATGTCTACGCCATGGAATACTACGCAGCTGTGAAAAAGGTGGATCTCTTATCCTTTGGGACAGCAGGGAGGGGCCTGGAGGGTATTATGCTGAGTGAAATAAGCCCGTCAGAGAAAGACAAATATCTCATGATCTCACTCCTAGGTGGAATCTAATGAACAAAATAAACTGATGAACAAGATAGATCCAGAGACATGGACACATGGAGCAGACGGAGGGATCTCAGAGGGAAGGCAGGGAGCAGAGAGAGATGAACCAAAGAACGTATGTGCATCTGTGCAGAACCCACGGACACAGACAATAGTGTGGGGAAGGCCTGGGGTGGGACAGGGGCAAAAATGGGAGAAAATGGGAGACATCAGGCATTGATATAAAATACCCAAGGAAGAGCAAAGGGCGGGGTGCCCACGTGGGGACCCGTCCTCCAGACGTCGCTCTACTCTCCCCAGGTGACCCCTTTGCAGGAAAGATCACAGGTGGCTTCCAGCCTCCCAGCCGTCTCGGTCACCCCCAGCCTCTCTTTAATTTGGGGAAATGGACATTGGCCGAGGGTCAGCACAGATTTCTCCGGTTATTCAGATAACGCTTCCCGTGGCTGCCCCGGGATCATTAGTTATATTCCCCGACTGTCAGGTCGACCGGCTCAAAACCCCCGAGACCACACGGAGAGCGGGCGCCCTGCTCCACGCGGAGCCTCTCCCCTTTGGTCTCCGCCACCCCTGAAATGTTTGGGGGCGTCACCCGAGGGAGCCTCCGAACTGGGCTTCACACAAATGCGATTTCAATCTCGCAGATGTTTCCGGTGCCGAGAGGAACCGGGACGTGTAACCCACAGAAAGACACAGAGAGAGAGAGAGAGAAAGGCAGGGGAAAAAAAAAAAAAAAGACAAATTAAGGATTTGCTCTATTTTTGTCTCATTTACAATATTTTCCCCAAGAGGTGCTGGCTGGTTAAATTTAACCGGTTTCAAGGTGGCTGTCTGGAGGCGCTGAGAGTGCGCGAGCTCCCGGTTCGGAGCGTTCCCAGAAGCGACAGTGGGGTCCACGCCGTGTCTTGTGCTCCGGCTACCTCTTTGCATGTTTTCGGGGGGCTGGGGACCTTGGTCAGACACGCGGGGGGGTTCTCTGCCAGCGGCTGGTCAGCTGGATGCACCCAGAGGGTTACGTCACCTGGACACGGCCTGGTCCCCGGCGTAGAAGATAAAACAGCCCGTCCACAGCCTCCCCGGGCCCCCCGCCCCCCGATCTCATAATCCCCTAATTAACAGCATGGGGTTAGGGGACCAGGTCGTGATCGCAAATCCGTGGGCACAGCCCTGGCCCGTGTTGCACCAAAGGGCCTCACATTTAATTCCCGGTCAGGGGCACGCACCTGGGTTGCAGGTTCGATCCCCGGCCCCGGATGGGGCGCGTGCGGGAGGCTACCCATCGCTGCGTCTCTCTCACATCCACGTTTCTCTCTCTCTCTCCCCCCCTCCCTTCTACTCTCTCGAAAAATCAATGGGAAAAATACGATTCACAAGCAGAAAAAGAAATAAAAGAAACAAACCAAAAAGAAAAAAAAATAAAAGGCGAGAAATTGTGGGCGATTTGGGCAAGTCTGGCTCAGGACGGCCTCCGGTACCCGGCACACTCCCCGGGCCGAAACGACGAGACCCCGCTTCTCGCGTGGGCATTCACCCCGCTTCTCGCGTGGGCATTCACCCCGCTTCTCGCGTGGGCATTCACCCCGCTTCTCCTGTTGTGACTCCCGCCCAGCGCAGCATCCAGCCTGACTTCCCGGCCTGCGGCGTTTTCTTACACAGAACCTCACGTGCAAACAAAAATAGATTCCTCGCAAAAGGGTTGTTGAGGAGGTTTGGGGGCTGGGAGGCCGGAGACGGCAGATTTTCTTTTTTTTAAAAAAAAAAAAATATATATATATATATATTTTTGCTGATTTCAGAGCGAGGAAGAGAGAGGGAGAGACGGAAACACCAGTGATGAGAGGGTCATGGCTCGGCCGCCTCCTGCACCCCGCAGACTGGGGATCGAACCCGCAACCCAGGCCTGTGTCCTGCCCGGGAATCGAACCCTGATCTCCTGGATATTTTGATGCTCAACCGCTGGGTCAGGCCGCCTGGGTGCGAGCAGTTTTTCAGAGCGGGGAGAAGACGGCCTGGTCTGCTGGGGCGTCTGGTCACTCCCCGGAGGCCGGTCCCCCGGAGATGCTGTGGGTGCTGCTGGGCGACCACCGCGTCTGCACAGGGCCCAGCGGACTCCAGGGCTCCCAGGGCACTTGGGGACCCCAGGGCCGTCTCCAAGGCAGAGGAACTCGCTCCTTAACCGGACAGACACACTCAGCGCTCTTCCCCCTACCTGCCCCGATGTGGGCGCCAGAGCATTTTTCCATGTGCAAACCCCACTGACACCCCAGCGGCAAATTCTCCTGAAAGCCGCGGAAGAGCCAGGCGAGGGGCCCGCTTTCCGTTTCCCGTCTGCATCTCCCGGTGCCTGTGGAGGCTGCTACTCCCGGGAGGGCGATAAGCTCGGGCGGCCGCCTCAGAGGCCGCGGCAGGAGCCGCGATGCAGGAGGGGGAGCTCGGCCCGGGCCCTGGACGCGAGGTGAAGCTGCAGGACGTCGGCTGCGGTCACTGTTGGGGTGCGGGTGCTCCGGGCGACCTGGTGGGTACGACCAGGGAGGCTGCTTAACACCCTGCAGTGCCCGGGACGCCAGGCAGGGATGGTTTGACCCCAACCGGTAAGAATGGTTTTCATTAAGGGGCTAGGCCTCATGTCTGTCAGCTACCACAGGTACCACCGATCATCCACCATCCATCCGTCCATCCACCCACCCGTCTGTCCATTCATCCATCCGTCCATCCACCCATCCATCCATCCATCCATCATTTTTCCTTTCTATCATTTATCATCTTCTATCTATCATCTATCTATCATCTATCTATCTATCATCTATCTATCTATCTATCTATCTATCTATCTATCTATCTATCTATCTATATCTATCTATCTATCTATATCTATCTATCTATCTATCATCTATCTATCTATCTATATCTATCTATCTATATCTATCTATCTATCTATCATCTATCTATCTATCTATCTATCTATCTATCTATCTATATCTATCTATCTATCTATCTATCTATCTATCTATCTATCTATCTATCATCTATCTATCTATCCATCTATCTATATCTATCTATAATCTATCTATATCTATCTATCTATCTATCTATCTATCTATCTATCTATCTATCTCTATCTATCTATCTATCTATCTATCTATCTATCTATCTATCATCTATCTATCTATCCATCTATCTATATCTATCTATAATCTATCTATATCTATCTATCTATCTATCTATCTATCTATCTATCTATCATCTATCTATCATCTATCTATCTATCCATCCATCTATATCTATCTATAATCTATCTATCTATCTATCTATCTATCTATCTATCTATCTATCTATCTATCTATCTATCATCTATCTATCTATCTATCATCTATCATCTATCTATCTATCTATCTATCTATCTATCTATCTATCTATCTATCTATCTATCTATCTATCATCTATCTATCTATATCTATCTATCATCTATCTATCTATCCATCCATCTATATCTATCTATAATCTATCTATCTATCTATCTATCTATCTATCTATCTATCTATCTATCTATCTATCATCTATCTATCTATCTATCATCTATCTATCTATCTATCTATCTATCTATCTATCTATCTATCTATCTATCATCTATCTATCTATCTATGTAATCTGTCTATCTATCTATGTATCTATCTATCTATATCTATCATCTATGTATCTATATGTATCTATCATCTATCTATCATCTATCTATCTATATCTATCATCTATATGTCGATATTTATCTATCTTTCTATCTGTCTATCGTCTATCAATATCTATCTATCTATCATCTGTCTCTCTCTCACTCTCCCTCTCTATCATCTGTCTGTCTATCTATCTATCTGGAAATGGTTATAAAAACACACGAGGCCTGCCCTGACCAGTGCTGCTCAGTGGTTAGACCGTCAGCCCGCAGACCGAAGGGTCGTGGGTTCGATTCCCGGTCAAGGGCACGTACCTGGGTTGCAGGTTCACCCCTGGCCCCGGTCAGAGTGGGTCCGGGAGGCAGCCAGTCGAAGCGTCTCTCTCACATCGATGTCTCCCTCCCTCCCTTCCACTCTCTCTAACATTCAATGGAAAGAAATAACCTCAGGCGAGACTCAACAAAAAACAAATAACACAGGAGAGCACCAGGCCCTTCCTTCCAGAACACGGTGGAAGGCGCTTCGAGGGGCTGGTTTGGGGAACACGGTAAACGGACAGAGTTTGTCAGAACTCCGAGGTTCTCCAAAGCTGCTGGCTCAGCAGACGGCCTGCGATGTTCCCCATTGTCTCTCAGCTGCTTCGGTCACTGCCAGCCACACGCGATGACCTTCCGTGTGGCCTTCTTGTGGACTTAAAAATAAGACAACGCGGGGTACCAAACCCATGTCCCCAAAGCACCCGTCTCTTGCAGGATGAGCCTCTTTGGACTCAATCACGTCGTCAGTCAAGGGGAAAACGTGAGCTGGTTGTGCGGGGACATGTGGCAGCTGCCACGGTTAGGGCCTTCCGGAGGGGTTATGATTTTCAGAGTGTCTTTATTCCCAACGGGGTGTTGGTCGCTGCTTCCGGATGCTTCTTTTCCTTCCTCCGAGTACCCCAGCACCTGGCATAGGTGTATCTCCCTTCTACCCCCAGTACCTGGCATAGGTGTATCTCCCCTGTGTCCCCAGCACCTGGCATAGGTGTATCTCCCTTCTATCCCCAGCACCTGGCATAGGTGTATCTCCCTTCTATCCCCAGCACCTGGCATAGGTGTATTTCCCTTGTGTCCCCAGCACCTGGCATAGGTGTATTTCCCTTGTGTCCCCAGCACCTGGCATAGGTGTATCTCCATTCTATTCCCAGTACCTGGCACAGGTGTATCTCCCCTGTACCCCAGCACCTGGCATAGGTGTATCTCCCCTGTACCCCAGCACCTGGCATAGGTGTATCTCCCTTCTATCCCCAGCACCTGGCATAGGTGTATCTCCCCTGTACCCTAGCACCTGGCATAGGTGTATCTCCCTTCTACCCTCAGTACCTGGCACAGGTGTATCTCCCTTCTATCCCCAGTTCCTGGCATAGGTGTATCTCTCTTCTATCCCCAGCACCTGGCACAGGTGTATCTCCCTTCTATTCCCAGCACCTGGCACAGGTGTATCTCCCTTCTATCCCCAGCACCTGGCATAGGTGTATTTCCCTTGTGTCCCCAGCACCTGGCATAGGTGTATCTCCCCTGTACCCTAGCACCTGGCACAGGTGTATCTCCCTTCTATCCTCAGCACCTGGCACAGGTGTATCTCCCTTCTATCCCCAGCACCTGGCATAGGTGTATCTCCCTTCTATTCCCAGCACCTGGCATAGGTGTATCTCCTCTGTACCCTAGCACCTGGCATAGGTGTATCTCCCTTCTATCCCCAGCACCTGGCACAGGTGTACCTCCCTTCTACCCCCAGTACCTGGCACAGGTGTATCTCCCCTGTACCCCAGCACCTAGTATAGGTGTATCTCCCTTCTACCCCCAGTACCTGGCACAGGTGTATCTCCCCTGTACTCCAGCACCTAGGATAGGTGTATCTCCCTTCTATCCCCAGCACCTGGCATAGGTGTATCTCCCTTCTATCCCCAGCACCTGGCACAGGTGTATCTCCCTTCTATCCCCAGCACCTGGCATAGGTGTATCTCCCTTCTATTCCCAGCACCTGGCACAGGTGTATCTCCCTTCTATCCCCAGCACCTGGCACAGGTGTATCTCCCCTGTACCCCAGCACCTGGCATAGGTGTATCTCCCCTGTACCCCAGCACCTGGCATAGGTGTATCTCCCTTCTATCCCCAGCACCTGGCATAGGTGTATCTCCCCTGTACCCTAGCACCTGGCATAGGTGTATCTCCCTTCTACCCTCAGTACCTGGCACAGGTGTATCTCCCTTCTATCCCCAGTTCCTGGCATAGGTGTATCTCCCTTCTATCCCCAGCACCTGGCACAGGTGTATCTCCCTTCTATTCCCAGCACCTGGCACAGGTGTATCTCCCTTCTACCCCCAGCACCTGGCATAGGTGTATTTCCCTTGTGTCCCCAGCACCTGGCATAGGTGTATCTCCCCTGTACCCTAGCACCTGGCACAGGTGTATCTCCCTTCTATCCTCAGCACCTGGCACAGGTGTATCTCCCTTCTATCCCCAGCACCTGGCATAGGTGTATCTCCCTTCTATTCCCAGCACCTGGCATAGGTGTATCTCCTCTGTACCCTAGCACCTGGCATAGGTGTATCTCCCTTCTATCCCCAGCACCTGGCACAGGTGTATCTCCCTTCTACCCCCAGTACCTGGCACAGGTGTATCTCCCCTGTACCCCAGCACCTAGTATAGGTGTATCTCCCTTCTATCCCCAGTACCTGGCACAGGTGTATCTCACCTGTATCCCAGCACCTAGTATAGGCGTATCTCCCTTCTATTCCCAGCACCTGGCACAGGTGTGTCTCCCTTCTATCCCCAGCACCTGGCACAGGTGCATCTCACCTGTATCCCAGCACCTGACACGCCCGGGGCCCATATAACTGCATGCATTACTTTCTCGTTGCTGCTGTAACTAACGGTCCCAAACATAATGGTTTCAAACACCACCCACTTATTGCCCCACAGCCGTCTGGGGTCTGACGTTTGGGCACCATGAGGGGGGCTCAGCTGTGTACTCTGCTCAGGGCCCCCAAAGATGCAGGGTTTGTGCGGAGATTCCCAGAGACTCCAAGCCAGAGAGGGACTCCACCCGCCGTGGCTGGAGGGGCCACAGGAAAGTGTGGCCCCCAAAGCTAAAATCACAGTGTGGACCAAGGGGCTCCAGGAAGATCTCCTCAAAGCTCATTCAGGCTGTTGGTCCAGCTCGGTTCCTTGGGATGTAGACCTGAACTGTTTTCCTTGCTGATGTTGGCCAAAGCTGGTCTTGGCTCCTGGGGTCACCTTCGTTCCTCGACACACTTTCCTGTGGCCCCTCCAGCCACCAGCGGGTGGAGTCCCTCTCTGGCTTGGAGTCTCTGGGAATCTCCACACGAACCCTGGATCTTTGGGGAAAGACACAGCATTTCAGAGCTGAACGTGTGTGTGTGTGTGTGTGTGTGTGTGCGTGCTGGGGGAGGTCCTCCCCACATTCCTCCAGCCCCTCTAAAGTGTCCTCGCTCCACTCTTAGAGCCAGGGCTAAAGAGGGAACAGGCCCAGGGAGGCATGACCCAGACCCAAGAGATATTGGCTCACATCAGTTGCTCAGAAGTCTGTCTTTGGTGCAAGAGGCCGATGAATGACTGACTGAATGAATGAATGAATGAATGAAGTGAATCCAGGGCTATCCTTGCCTGCCAGGGAGGGGAGGCCAGCTCCCCCTATCCCATATATCTTCCAGGCTGGGAGGGTCCATGGGACACGTTAGGGACGCAGCTCCCACCTGGCTCAGGGCCCCAGAACCTGCAGCTGGTGCCCCGCAGAGGGAAAGTGCCCGCAGGTGGGGGGAATGGCCTGGCCGATTCTGCGGCCCAAGGGGCCAAGTCTCACTTCGGTTCTAGCCCAGGACCGGTCAGAGGCCCCTCCCCCGCCCTCCCTTCTTGCCCCGGCTCCAGACCTATTTGGTGCTGATGAAGAAGCAGGGGAGACGAGGGGTGTCTCTCCCTTCCCCTCCACCCCCTGCACGGGCTCTCCCCCCCCCCCTGCTCGGCCAGAGCTGGAGCAAAGTGGGGGGGGCGCTGCTGAGCGCAGAGGTGGGCTCCTGGCGCGTGTCCAGCAGGCCGAGCTCAGCCCTCTAGCCCCAAGCTTCGCCTCAGGCCAGGAGGCTGCGCTGCGGTGGAAAGGCCAGCGGCAGGAGCCAGGAGCCGGTAACATCCTTTCCCCCTCGCCAAGGGGGGGCCTCCCCCACACTCTGGCCAGGGCCTGTGCCCAAGCTCCCCAATTAGCTTAGCCCCACGCCCCAAACCCGTGTCCTTCCAGCTCCTGCCTTCACCCCCTCCGGCCTTGAGACAACTCCATTCCCTGCGTCTCCGGCTTCCCAGCGATGGCCACGCAAGTGACTCAGTGCGCTGGGCCGCAGGCACATCCCTGGCCCCCCACTAGCAACCCTGGGCAGTCAGCGTGGATGCCTCATTAGTGGGGGGCACGGGTGAATGAGTCCCTGGAGAGAGGCAGGAGGAACCCCTTCCCACCCACCTGCCCCTTGGGGGGTGGCCCACGGTGGAAAAGCAGGTCCAGGGCTTCGACAGTGAATTGGAGAGGGGAGGGGGCAGTAAATGGGTGGGAGAGACAAGCAGCGGCCTCCGTAGGCTCCAATCTTGGTGGGCCCAGGGAAACTGCTCAGGGACCCCAGGGGCCCCGAGGCTTCCTGGATGGGTTGGTTGGGCCCCAAGCATTCTTGAGGGGCTCCCCAGCGCCCTGACGCACGCGCGTGCCCAGATGAGCTGCCTTCTCCGAATGTGCCCTTGGCACAGAAACTCGGGCCTACTTCCCAAGGGAAGGGGATGCTGGGTTCCAGGGCAGCCCCGGAGCTGGAAGATTGGGGGTGGCTGGCCATTTGTTCTGCAGAAATTGGCCAATTTATTAATGCCTGCCTCGTAGAGGGTGGACGGCGCTCCCCTGGAATCTTTTTCTAAAGTCGTTGCATCTGGAAGTCCAGGGCGAACCGGAAGAAGCTACCTGAGCGCAGCGGTTTCGCTGGTGTCCGGGGTCCTCCAGCATAACCAGGAGCCTTCCTGGGACTGGAGTGGGACCCCCTGCAAACTTTGGGCGGATGGATACAGTGTGGGAGCCGCCAGTGGCCTTGTCTGCCAGGGCGGACTACACAGAGAGATGCGTAAAGTTCGCCGGCACCGGGGATGCCGGCGGGAGCCTGAGCCCCGGCGGAAGGCAGCGCGCGGGCGTCGGTCCAGCAGGGCCCGTGGGGACAGCGCCCAGGGCGCACGGCTTGCGCCCCGGAGCCTGGGACCCGCTGTCCGCGCCAGGCCGCGCGCATACGAGCTGCTTCCCACCGAAGCTCCCGGACCAGGGGCGGCTGTCTCCCTAAGAAAAGTCTAAGCCTCCCTCGCTCCCTCGCTGTGGGCGTGAATGGTTCGCTCCTTTCATTTGCGCGTTGTTATTGGAGAGATTTTTGGAGCCCGTTTTCGGATCCAGTTGTTGCCAAAGCTCGGGGTGACCTGTGCGTAAAGGGGAGGCCAATTCGGGGCCGGGCGCCTGTAGGAAGAAGTTAAAACGCAGTCCTCTGCCCAGGCCCAGTGCCAGAAACCAGAATAAAATCAAAGCGCACCCCTCAGATTTATTCCTGGGGACATTAATTACCCAGAAAACTGCCCCCCTGCGAGTGCTTAATGTATTCATCTCTGGGGGGAGAGGGCTTTCCTGTTTGCCTAGCGGTGGTCTCCAGAAAACGACCCTCCTTTTAGGTGTCCTCCGTGGTCCGCTGCTCGGCTCCCTGAAAAAAAAAATAATAATAATGTTTTTCTTAAATAAAACATAAAGTTAGGGTCTTGTGATTAAATCTGAAAGGAGAGAGTTGTAATGCCCACCATATGTTCCCAAGTAGATGTGGGGGGGAGGGAAGGAGAGGGGAGAGGGAGAGAAAATTCCACAGAAAGCAAATCACATCCCACAAACTATATTGTTAATAATGTATTTTTGCATGGAGGGCTATTTTAGAGTCCCCCCCCCGTCCCCGCCTCCGCCCCCACCCCTCACACACACATAAATCCTGGGATTTGTAGCAAAAGTGAGACCCAGTGAAAGAAAAACAACTCTGCATTTTCTGGGCGGGAGCTTGGAGGCTGGGAGGCAGCCCACCCGCTAGCCAGGAGCTCCCAGAGCCTGCCCCGTGGAGACCTCAATTAATATCATAGATGTCGCCCTTGTGGACAGAATCAATCTCATCCATTCAGGAGCTGGATTAACGGAGCCCATTGGCCTCGGATTCGAAACCTGGCTGTTTTGGGTAGATCAATAAAGAATCCAGATGGATGACAAATGCAGGTTTTTACATTGAAATGGGGGGAGTGGGTGCAGAGAGGAAGCCGGCCTGGGAAACGTGTTAAGACATCTGTGAAACGCGGAGCCTCTGATCGATGCCGATAAATGTTTAATGGGCGGGGAGGGCTGGGTTGTGTCAGCGAAAAAAAAAAAAAAAAAAAAAAAAAAAGGAACCTAACCCCGTCGGTTGTTTTTATTAATAAGAAGGGTGTTCGAGGGGCCAGAGGGAAGGGGCATTCTTGGAAATTTCCTTGCTCTGTTGATGGAAAAATGAGGGTGACCCCGGTTGGGGGCAGGGGCCTGAGTTGACGGGTTTGGGGGACCGGGATCGGGTGGGTGACCCCAGGCCTCTGGGAGCCAATGCAAGCCTGCAATTAAGAGCTCAACACATTCAATTTGATTTAAACTAAGTACATTTGGGTCAAGAGCAGCTTGATATACTCGGCCGGAGGTACAAACTCCCAGGCGTCCCTTTCAGGAATTAAATAAGCCAAATGTTAAATATTTGCGGAATATCGTATTGTAAATGAGAGGGAGGGAGGGGAACGGGGGTCATCTATTCATTAAAATTTGCCCAGTTCACACACAGAAAGTGAGGTTATTTTATAAAATCGGAAAAACACCCATGTCCGTTTCGTCTCAGCATCCCAAGTCGGCCCCTGGGGTCTGTCTCCCACCTGACGTGCCCCCATTGGGACCCGGGGCCTTGGTAGCCGGGGGTCAGCTGTGTCCACTGGTGCTCTATCCGTTTCCTGGGGACCCTGCACGGGCCTGGGGTACCCGGACATCCTACTTTAACTCCTGTGTCTTGGTCCAGGGGTGGATACGAAAGCTAAGAAATCTTCTGGCTCATTTCTGTCCTGCATGCAGGTGAGGGGGAAAAACCAGGGGAGAGGAGAGAAACCCATCCCCACCTCCAGCACCCCGTGGCCGGGCCTGCTCTGACCGCTCTGGCCAGCAGGGTGCAGCTGAGAAGGGCGATTCTCGCCATTTCCAGCTGCTCTGGACCAGCGTGGCTGAGCCTTCTGGCTCTGCCTGGGTCCCCAGGGGCCGACTGGGAGCTTGCTGGGCCTGGCCCGCAGGACTCTCAGCTGGCTACGCTCGGGGTGAGGGGTGCCGAATGCCCCTCGAGCTTGGACACAGCCAACCTGACCTCGAGCTCTCCGTGGCGTCACCTGAGGGAGGGTCTGAAGAATTCAGGGAAAGGAGCCTGGGCCAGGATGGGGGGACCCGGTGCCTGTGAGCAGTGCCGGAGGGGGGCAGTGCTGGCTTCCCGGGGTGCACTCCTATGGGTGGGCTTCCGAGCAGCTCTCCTGAGTGGCGATGGTCACTTCTCCCCAAACTGGGTGCTGACTGGTTCAGACAGGCCAGCAGGCGGGGTGGGGGTGGGGGGGCACTTGGGTCCACAGCTCAGACACCGGGTGCCTCTAAGCTCCAGGAGGGAACGTCTGTTTTAAAACCACCCTGCAGCCTCCGGCTGCCTCCCAGGACCCCTTTTCCTTCCTCCCACGTACGAGCTCTCCTGCCATTTCTTTCTTCTTCTAATTGCATTTTGTCTCTGCGTCTCTTCCCAGCTGGAACATCCCTGGCGCTGGCAGGAGCGGTCAGGCCTCAAGGACCCGGGTAGCCCCTGATGACCCGAGTTTCTGGACCAGCGGGGCTCGTGCAGGGCGACCGACGGGGTCCTCGTTGTGACACCCGGGAGCCTGCAGAGCAGCTGGTGCCGCCCACATGGAAAGGCCCCTTCGCCCCCAGAGACTAGACCCCCCTGCATGACGCTCGTCCCCCCTCCCCACCCGCCACTTCTTTCTTTTTGTCACTGGTGTTTTCGGGAAGCAGATTGGCTTCCGGTTCTAGCCACAGACTTTCCAGAAACCCGTCTCCTCTGGAAGGGTTGGCGGCCTGCGTCGCAGACATGATGAGATTGTAAAGTGAGGTCCTGCCCCCTCTGTCTGGTCCCCCTTCCCTGTAGGAGGAAGGCCCTGGGCGCTCAAACAAGCGCCCCTTCTTCGGAGCCCGGCCAGCCTGTTAGGGTCTGAGCCCTCCCCGCCTGCCTGCCGGCGGAAAAGTAACATTTCACATGGACCCACCCTGCGGCCTCAGGGAGCGCCTTGAACGAGCAAAAATAAGGGATACGGAGAGTCCTCGCTTCGGCTAAACTATAAAGCGTAACACGAGTGCCTGACATTTCGTGTCTCTGTCTTTAAAAGGGGGCGAGCTAAGGAGCCTTCACGCCCTTGGCCAGTTAGAGGAGGGGGCTGAGGGTCCCCAAAATTTAGAGAGGGAGGCAAGGTAGTGTTTGATTTTGTGAAAACGTCATCTCCCTTCCCCCGGCGAGGCCTTCCAGGCTGAGAGAAGACGCTCCTGGGTGGACTATTTCTTCCAGGATGGGCTGTGTGAAACCCGTTCGTCAACGTTGGGCATTAAAATTGGGACGGCAGGCAGCCCTGGCCGGGTAGCTTGGTTGGCTAGGGCATCAGTTGTCCCCGTATGCCAAGGTTCTGGGTTCGATCCCCAGTCAGGGCACATGCAAGAATCAAGCAACGATATTTCAGTAAGCGGGGCCACAAATCGATGTTTCTCTCTCTCCCTCCCTCTCTCTCTAAAAATCAATCTATAAAAAATTAAAATTGGGGCTGCAATGGAAGGGGGGAGGGGACTGTAATTCTCTCCCAGGCTAAAGGGTCTTGAATATCCGGGGGGCCCATCTGCTGCTCCTTGGAGAGATTCCTGGAGGTGCCGGGCCCTGGTCGGAGCAGGGTTCCCCCATGAGTGGAAGTGGGGCCCCGAGGTGGGGGGCAACCCTGCATGAGGATCTGGCTGGATGCCTGTTACCTCCCCATGAAGGAACCTCAGGCCTGCCAGGGCCCAGGCTCTATGGGACTCCAGGGTCCCTGGAGGTTTGGGGAGAGGGTGGCTGGGAAGCAGCTTCGGGGCTCGCTGCCAGGTCCCTGGAGACCTGGCCTCTGCGCCTGAGGCTGGAGGCGCGGTGGGATGGGAAAGAGGAACAGGGTCGCTGCCTCTGAGGACCCCAGAAAGTGGCTCTGCTGGCCCAGAGCCACCTCCATCACCGCGCTGTGTCCAGAAAGGCGCATTTCCTCGCTGACCGGCTCCCCAGACTTCATTGGGGCCCACGAGAGGCGCCCTGTGGGGTGGCCGCGGTGGGGGGCCACGCGGCCCGGGCAGAGGTTGTCAACGCCTGGGCCGCCACGTGCCCGCACCCCGCGCGCCCTGCGCACCCGGCTCCGCGCGCGCCTCGGGCGCTTCCCCCGCCGACCCGCGGCGGCGGCCTGAATAATGCATTAGGGGCTATTTGTAATTCCGTGTGATATCCGCGCGCCTCGGCTTTGATTAGGGGGCCGCGGCGACAAAGACCTGTTTGTTAAGTGGCGGGGGCGTCTTCGCCTTTCAAGTCCGAGGGAGGCTGCGGTCCCCAAATCCCCCGGCTCGGTCCGCAGCACGCGGGGCAGAGCAGCCGGGACCGCGCGGAGAGGCGCCGGCGCAAGCGTCCCGGGAGGAAGAACGGAGGGCGGGCGGGGTAGAAATAAACCGGCAGGGAGACGGAGAGGAGAGGAGAGGAGGGAGGGAGGGAGGAAAAGCGTCCGTCCGTTCCTTCCATTCCTCTCCGCTCCTCCCCTTCCCCCGCCTCCGGAGCAGGACACCCCCTTCCCCAGATCAAAGACCCCCCCCCGTGAACCCGACCCCAGGTCCCGCGGATTCCGGAGAAACCTTCCCGTGTCCTTCGCGCAGAAGGAGATCAACGTTGGGCTTCGGAGGTGCCCCGGATCCCCCGGTCTGATGACGCTCGCGCGCGCGCTTCAACTTAAGAAACTGCAAAATCGAGCTCTCCAAAAACCACCGCGTTCCCCCTCCCCCTAAAGCCCGGTCCCAATTCCAGGGTAGGAGTGGGGCGGGGGTGGGGGTGGGGGTGGAAAGACGGGGGGGATATGACAGAAAAAAAAAAAAAGAGACAGGGAGAGAGAGAAAACAGGAAAAGTCAACTTTATTTCCAGATGAAGTTTTGCAGATGACAAGCTTGGCTGCCGAAGGCTGTCAAATGAATTTCGCACCGCAGTTGAACGAAGCGGCTCCTCCTAAGCGCACTGGAGAGGGTTGGGCGCGAAGGGGCTCGCCGGGGAAACCGTGACACAGCCCAATATATATATATATTTCTCCCAAATTAATATCCCAGACACGAGGTTGACAGAACAGTTCTAAAGACCGGTTCCGCCAAGCAGGATCTGACATGTGCCAAAAAGATCGTTGTGAACGAATTAGGTCTTCCAGAAACCCGCGGGCATCTCCGCGTCTCCACCGCTGCGCTCCGGAAGCCGGTGGCCGGGCAGCGCCCGGGTCCCCGGCCTTGGCGGCACCAGCAGCCGCCGAGGCTCCCGTGTCCACGTTCGGGTAGACCTGTGCTCCTTCCTCTCATTTTCGGGGCTCCCGCCGCTGTCCCCCAATCACGCCTCGCGCGCGCGCGCGCGCAACCGCTCCTCCCGTTCGCTCTTCGGGCCGCGCCGGCGGGTCCAGCCCGCAATCCACCCGCATCTCCAACTAGGAGTCAATCCCTGTGTGCCATCCGCGCGTCCCCGCCGCCCGGATGCCCTGGATCTCTCCGCACTGCCGCGGACGCACGCACGCACCCATCCCGCCCAGATACATTCCAGGCGCGGGGCTGAGCTCCACCCGGGGCCGGCCGACGGGCTAGGACCTCCTCGCCATCCATAAACTCCTCCTCGAGTTTCGTTTCCGCCAGCCATTGATAGAATGCGGATACCTGTTTGGGCGCTGGCGCCTGCGCCCGCTCGCGCGCGCGCGCGCTCTCTCTCCCTCTCGCTTCAAAAATTCGATCTTTGCTCCTCTGCACCAAGGTGCACAGACGCCCAACAGTGATGAAATGAAAAGAAAGCCAATTGCCGGACTGGAGGTGGGGGAGAGAGCGCGTCTCTGCGTGCGCCCGCCGCCGAGCTCGGAGTCTTTAATTGCTGCAGACAGGGCGCGCGGGGGGTTGGGCGGAGGTAGCCGCGTATAAATAGTGAGATCTCAACTAGAAAGGCATAAATAACGGCAGGAGGGACCTACCCTCACACGGACCGTCGTCTCCGCGCGGGGAGGCGTGCGGACCACAGCCCCGGCTCCCAGCCAGCCCCGCCGAGCCCCGCGGACCCCCCGCAGCCCAGGGCAGCCATGGAGGAGCTCACGGCTTTTGTATCCAAATCTTTTGACCAGAAAACCAAGGAGAGCGGCGGAGGCGGCGGGGGCGGCGGCGGCGGGAAGAAAGACTCGATCACGTACAGGGAAGTTTTGGAGAGCGGACTGGCGCGCTCCCGGGAGTTGGGGAGCTCGGAATCCAACCTCCAGGACATTACGGAGGGCAGCGGCCACTGTCCGGTGCATTTGTTTAAGGACCACGTGGACAACGACAAAGACAAGCTGAAAGAGTTCGGCTCGGGGAGGGCTTCGGAAGGTAAGCTCGCCGGGCGCCCGCTCCGGGGCCCTGCCGGGGTCCGCGTCTCCTCGCCGCCGAGCCTGCCTGCCTGCCCGCTCCTCGCTCCGTGCGCGCGGAGGAGGCCCCGGGCGCCGCGGCTCGCTCTCAAAGCGACCTCCAAACTCTGAATTCACAGCCACGGCTCGGATATAAAGGCCCCGGCGGTCCATCGCCAGTGTTTTTCGTAAGACAGAAAGGAAATAGGGAGACAAGCGCGGAGGCACGGCGGGAAGGAGGCAGGCCGGGGAGCCAGGATGCGCAGGGGCCCGAGCCGCGCGCCGCCCGCGGACTCTCTTCTCCAGGCGTTGCCATTAGGCGCTGGAGAGGGAACTTTCCCCGGTTGGGGTCGATGCAGCGGGGACGGGGGGAGATGTGCCTGAAACCAAAGTCAGCTGTACAGATGCCCGGTGCGCACTGCCTGCCTGCCAGTCTTCCTAATAGGCACCCCCACGCGCACGGAGCAGAGATGCCCACGCGTCATGCGCTCACCGCCTGGGCCGGCTTCCCGAGCTAGAAACAGGGCAGCGCTGAGGACGCTCGGGCCGGTGGTCGGTGATGGAACGGCGCGGTCGCCACTTCCCCCTCTCTAACCTCTCCGCAGTTTTCACTTAGGGAAAACTTTTCCCCCTTGAACCTTGAGATTTGATCTTGGCTGAGCCGGCCTGTATATTAAAACCACTCCTGCTCCCGCAGGTGGCCAGGGTCTGGATGTGGCGTGAAGGGCCCCGGGGCAGCTCCTGTCCAGGCGCACGAGGCGGCCCTACCCCAGGCTGTCAGGGAGCAGCCGGCCTGCTGCGGGCAGGCGCGTCCTGGGCCTCCTTTCCTGTGCTATGTCAGAAATCGGCTCCGCCGTTCGTCCTGTTGTTGAGACCCGGGGAAAAGGCAGATTTAGGAGAGCTTTCCCAGCTGGGATGGGGTGGTCCCCGCCGGGGGAACCTCTTGTACAAACAAGGTCAACTGGCAGTGATAAATCAGAGGCATAAAATTGGCTACGTGTCTCCGGGAGCACCGTTGGAAACTGCCAGGAATGTCTATTTTTTTAATTACTAAGACAGGCAATAGGGAGGTTTGCCATTTGGATCCAGCGGTCCAGTTTCACTCATCCGCAGTGTTGAGAGAGTTCAGGGTGATCTTCCCAAGAGGTGGTCCCCCCTCCCCTTCCAAAACGCACTTCGCCTGGTCTTTGGGATCCTACACTTTGGTGGCTCCGTTCTGGGGCATGGCCTTGAAGCTTGTGTGAATGACCCAGACATCCTTTTGAAACGTTGACCTTGTGGGATCGGAAAGCTGGTGGAAGGTTAGAAATAAGCCCCCAACTGGCCGAGCAGCCCAGGCCGGCCAGCCTCGCCTCGGGGTTGGTCTCCGCACCCGGCTCTGTAATCCATACAAAGACATTTTGCTTTGATGGAGACAAGGCTGCTGGCTGAGCACGACTCGGGGCAGACAGTTAATTTCAGAGGTTTTACAGTGCCTGGCGGCCCCCGTCCTGGGGCTCCCAACTAGCTACCCCAGTACTTCGTGGAGCCCAAGCCCCCTCCTCTTTTCCCAGGGGCAGCCAGGCCAGTGCAACGAGGGCCTTTGGGAAGAGAGCCAAGTGCAACTATGGAGAGCTTTTCCAAAGTGAGAGGAGAGTAAGACAGCGTTTAGTAGGAGAGACAGAAGGAAAGCAACAAGCCAGACCCATGTCCCCACCTGCACCGTTTCCCTTGGCTGGTTGTGCAGACCCCCCGGCCAGCATTTGGGAGCAAAAAACGGAGATCGGGACACCCGTGGGCTCACGGGGAAACCCGGCGGAGGTCCTGGGCTCTGAGCAGCGTGCCCGCTGAGCCGCCGAACAGGGGGCCTGCGGATTTTGTAAAGTCTGCTGCTGCTGTTTCCAAAAGACTCTGAAAGCCGGCTGCTCAGCTGGGATCCATCCCCAAGGTTCAGAGTTGAGAGGCCTAAAGGGGACACATCTGGGCTGCCTTCAGGAAGGGATTTACTGCAGGAAAGAAATGGGGTGCTCTTGGAAAGGCATGGTTTTCAGGAATACGAGGGGGAGTTACAAGGCAAGTGGGGGTTAGGTGGCCAGCACCCAGGACCCTTGAGGGGAGATTCTCAGGCAGAGTTGGGACTGGGCATGTGGTGTCCAGCTCAGGGCCTGGCTGTGGTGGAGGGCCAGGGGCCAGCATCTCCCCTCTCCTCACAAAGGTCCCCCTCTGAAAGTTTCTGACTTTACTACTCAGGGCCCTTCTGTGGTTATTCGAGACAGTTTTAGAATTGCTGGAACCCCAGGCTCTTTGCACAGACACTTTCGAAGGTCAGCCTCTTGTCCTTGACACAGAGAGGACATTTAATTTGGGCACCGAGGTAATTAAATTGCCCCTGCCCAGCTGCCCCAATGGGGAGAAAAGGTGAAGGGAAAAAGGCAGGGTCGGGGAGGTGCAGCTCCCCGCAGCCTTGAGTCTTGGTTTGCAGGGGCCCCCTTTCGTTTTACATCCCTGGGCTTGGTGAGGAGCTGCCGTTTCCAAGACTTGAGGAGAGATTTCTGGGTCAGACTCTCCTAAATGCTGACTTGATTGCCTCATGCTCAGACCCCCGCCCCCACCCCTACCCCCAGCAAATACAGCAGCTCTCATAATTTTGGAAGTAGGAACGTGCCACCCATGGCGCCCTGGTGCAGCGTGCAAATACAAGTAAAAGAGAGAGAGAGAGAGCAGGAAACCGAGGGGCTGTGCTCGCAGGCTCACCCCCAGGCCCCCTGACACGCAGGGAGACTGAGACCAGGGTAGGGGCCCCGCACGCGCCCAGCTCCAGGGCGTCCGGAGGGAGGCTCGGGCTAGGCTGGCGCTGCAGCAGGGGGCAGTGGCTCTCTGGCCCGCGCCGGCAGAGGGAAAAGAGAGAGACACCGGGAGAGTTAGGCTATGTTAATGCGGCGAGAGATACAAAGTGGAAAATTGAGCGAACAAGGCGCCGCCAGTTGTTACAAAATAGCGAATCTTCCCCTGGAATTGATTTTATCGACTTGACGCAGACTTTGCGTCAGGGCGCGTGGCTCACCCAGGCCCTTTCCAACGCACGCACACGCTTAGGTGTTCACCAGGTCACGCCAAAGAGTCCAGCGGGGCCCATCTTTCCGGGGCGCAGGGCGCACGGGGCCGGGGAGGCGGGAGCCAGGCGGAGGGACTCCGGGCCTCAGCGCTGTGCCCTCGGCCCGCCCCGCAGGTATCTATGAATGCAAGGAGAAGCGCGAGGACGTGAAGTCCGAGGACGAAGACGGGCAGACGAAGCTGAAGCAGAGGCGCAGCCGCACCAACTTCACGCTGGAGCAGCTGAACGAGCTGGAGAGGCTCTTCGACGAGACGCACTACCCGGACGCCTTCATGCGCGAGGAGCTCAGCCAGCGCCTGGGGCTCTCGGAGGCGCGCGTGCAGGTACGACCGAGGGCCCGGCCTCAGGACCGTGTCCTGGGGTGCAGGTAGGACCGAGCGCCCGGCCTCAGGACCGTGTCCTGGGTGCAGGTAGGACCGAGGGCCCGGCCTCAGGACCGTGTCCTGGGGCGCATCCCCGGAGCGCACAGCCTCTCTGCCCTTCCAGGAGCTTGGGGAGACTGGGGTCGGGCTGGAACCAGGCCTTTCGGAGACGGTCCAGGCGATGGTGCGCGCGTTTGGGGGGGGGGGGTGCACAATTCCCTCGAAGGGCACGTGCCCCGGCTCACCAGCTGGTCTTTCACATCCAGGGTGTCTCGTCGGAAATGTGGATCACTCTTTCCCCTAATTTCCACCCCTTTGTCTCTCATCCGGTTCGGCTTCTCCTGCAGCGTACTGACTCCCTGGTGCTCCAGGGAACGGAGAGGTGGGGAGGGGGCCGGGGGTCTGGCACGCGGGGCATCTTGATGAGCTCGGCTGTTACCCACGCGGGGCCGGATTAGCCCCCGTGCGCCTGGCTCGCGGCGGGAGGGAGGAGGGGGGGGGACCAGGGCGCTTGAATTCCTGATGCCCCATCTGGCGAGCCACCGTCTGCGGCGCCCTGGGTGTGCGCAGCACGTGCGAGGAGGGCGCCTCCGTGAGCCGATCTGGGGCTCCCTAAATGTGAAGTTTATAAAATATATTAATTTATGGACGGGAGAGGGTGGCAGAGATCGGCTCCCTCCAGGTCGTGCGGACCCAGCCCCGCGGGAGGTCGGGCCTCCCATCGGTTTTCACACTTCTGGGCAGGACAGGAGGCCCAGGGAGAGAAGGGTCAGGCTGGCGAGGCCCTGGGGACTGGTTTTAAATAAACGGAATTAATATTGCCAGGCGGGGAGGCACAGGGGTCTGAAGGAAGGAGCCGGGTTATTATTGGTTGTGGGGTCCACAGCTTCTAACAACTTTGGCCCCCCACCAATGCGTTTTATTAGACAGCATTTTTTTTTACAAAATCTGGACACGGAAGGAGGTGTGTGTATATATTTTTGCTCTCCCCCATCCTGTTCCATTTTTCCGTGTGGCCGCAGGAAGCGAGGGTGAGCTAGGACTAGGACGAATGCAACTCTCCCCGGGTATTTTCCGATCTTTCCCAACGGGCACCGGTTCCCAGCATCTTCCAGCTTGGGTGGTGGCGCCCGCAGGCGAGGTCGCTCGGGCCACCCGTTTGGGTGTCTGTGGTCGCTGCCCGGGGTGGGGGGAGAGACTGGCCACCCTTCTCTGGGAAGATGAATTGGACAGCCCCATATAAATTAATGAAAAGATTAAACTTTGGCTGGAGGGGACATCAACTTTTATGTCATCTCACAGTGTCTTCCTTCCCCGGGATCGGTAATATCTCTGAGGCCTTGATGTAGTGTTTCTATAAAAATAAATTACTTGTAATTGAATTCTACACTATTTCGCTCAGCAGTCTATTACCGGGCAGCACCTCAGCGGGGGCCCCAGCGAGGGGCGGAACATTGGTGCCTGGGTGGCCGCAGATGTTCAGAACACCCGAACCCCGAAAGGGGAGGGACCCCCGAGCGGCTATCGGTCCTGCAGGTGAATTAAAATCTAACGACGGTAAATAAAAATACAAATAAACAGGAGATAAAGGCTGTGGTTTTGGCCACGGGGAGGAAGGACGGGGCGAAAACCGAGGGGAGGGCAGACGGCCGCCTGTAAAAATCAATTAGTTGAAATGGATAGGTCGTGGGTGCAGGAGGCGCGGGGCCGAGGGAGAAATAGGAAAGGGGAGCGACGGAAGCTGTGTTTCCATTCTTTCTCGCCAGCCCAGCCCGGGCGTGGTGGTAATCCGTCTCGGTACAGACTGTGCCCGGTGTTGTTAGAAGATAGGGTTTCAATTTCGTGCGGAAATTTGCTCTAAATAAATTGAGGCTCCTTCGAAGCCCATCCTGATTAACCTGTTATTTTTAGTCTCTCGCTGGAAGCCCCCCGCGCCCGCGTCACCCAGCTGCCAGGGTTATAATCGAAAGTTATGAGACCACGGGTGAGGCGCGGGCTGTAATTTAATTACAACAAATATCTTCGGGTTTATGGCGCAGAGCTAAATTAAATGTCATTACTCACTGTCTGTAATGGAGATCAAAAGGAAATCCGATTACGGTATTTGTGAGAGGGAGCTCGACCTGCTCCGTAATGAACAAATGTTGTCTAAACCAGTGTCCCCAGCTTTACTTACCATGCTCAGGAGTAATTGGAATTGATCGGGCTTCACCCCAAGACTGATTTATTATCGCTTAACGTGCCGGCTAATTGATCACTTTTATTTCTCATAATGTTTTTGTGCGTGTCCCCCCTCCCCCCCTTTCCGCCCTTGAAGGGGCAGGGAGCTTGACTTTCTGGATTTAAAATAGGATTGTGTGTTTTTTTTTGAAAAAAATGCCCTTGGCAAGGGGTGTGTGTGTGATATGGTGAATGGGCTCCGGCGCATCTGACTCGCCTCTCCCTAGGAAAATGGGGTGTGGGACCCCAAGGAGAGAGAGGTGCCCAGGATGCTCAGAAAGGTCCAGGCCACCGGCGTTGGGGCTTCAGACATGGGAGTGGGAGGAAAGCGATCTTAGCATTTGGAAAAAGGGTAGAGATGTGTGAATTTCAACTTGTAGGTGTGTGGGGGGGTCCTTTTTGGAATTACTTTTCAGCAGAACGCATAAAAGTTTTAATGCCTCCCTGCAGCCGGGCAGGATGAGCTTTGGAACATTCTGGAAAGACTGGCGCAGGGTGCGTGTGTGTGGGGGGGGTGGCTCAGCCCTCCATGGAAAACTGTTTATTGAGAGTCAAGGACGGAAAGGTTCAGGTTTCTGAGACTCTCAGGTGCTTCCAAAGTCCGGGATTTGCCGAGGTTTCCCTGCTCAGGGTGGGCGCATTGGCGTAGCGGGCGCAGGCACCCAGTGCGTGGGGCAGAGTGGACAATAGGAAAGATCCCTTTGTGCCAAGCATCCGGCGTGGTCAGTGGCCACCATCGCGGCCATAGGGTCAGTGAGCGTGGAAGCGAGTTAGAAAACAAATTAAATGACTGGGAACTTTAGGAGTGGGGGGCCGGGGGGTGCTCCGGGTTTGTCTGTGGGGCGTCTATGGGCCCCAAGTTGCAGGACCAGGGGTGTCCCTCAAAACAGGGGAGGTGTGATGTGGGGAGCTCAGGAAGGGGGCTGTTGGGAGGGAAAGGGGACACCTTTGCACCCCAATCTTGACAACAGGCCTCTGAACCCAGCAGGGCTCTAGGCCAGGGTCCCATGGCCCTTTCTTGCCCAAGTTCTTGAGCAGGCACCCCCAAAATTAGACATCTTTAGAGAGGCCTGGAGTATCCAGGGCAAAGCGTTTTGCCAGGGGACGGGGGTGGCTTCGCCGGGTCCTCACGGATCCAAGACATTCCCAACTGACTCTGTAACATTAACTGGGACCAGCCAGGTCTCCCAGGAGGAAGCAGAAGACGGGGAACTTTCTGGACTCAGGGTGCTCTCGGCCTGATTGGGGGAGGAGGGCCCCGAGCCTAAACTATTTATCTACCTGAGTGTGGCCCTTCCTTGGAAGCTAAAGCCCCAAAAGGTGAGATGGGGTGCTCCCAGGGGGCGATGCCCAAGTAGACAGATGGCAAATTCTCCAGCCCATCCGCCTTCCCAGCTCCGGTTTCTTGGATTTTTAACATCTACCTGTCCGAGTTCCTGTCTCCCTTAGTGGGTGACGAGGTCCCAGAGTGAGCTTGACCAGCTCCAGCCCCGGGTAGCCAGTTAGGCTTGTGGGAAGGGCAGGGGGTTAGGTGAGGGTAGAGAAAGCTTTTGGGTTCGGGACCTCTGGGGCCGCGCCCTAGACTCCTGAGGCCTGAGCGCCCCTTCTAGCGCCGTGGTGATGGTTGGGGGAGCGACGCCCTCGGTTTCCAAGCCCGGCCTGGCTCACCGAGCTGTGTGTGTGTGTGTGTCTGTCTGCTCCGTCCCAGGTCTGGTTCCAGAACCGGAGAGCCAAGTGCCGCAAACAAGAGAACCAGATGCACAAAGGTAGGTGCGGGGGTGGCGCGCGGAGGCGCGAAGGTGCCGGGAGGACCCGCGCGGCGTTCACCGCTCTGGTCTGTCTTACAGGCGTTATCCTGGGCACCGCCAGCCACCTGGACGCCTGCAGGGTGGCGCCCTACGTGAACATGGGCGCCCTACGGATGCCTTTCCAACAGGTAGCCGTGTTTTCTTTCCCCTGAACCTCTTTCTCTGTGTCTTTTGCGCGCCCGGGGGGCCCTGCGCCTCCGGCTCTCTCTGGCTCCCCACCCCTCACCCCGCCCCCGCGGAAGAATGGAGGCGGCTACTACAAGAGAGCATTTATAGACCCTTTGGCACGCATTAAAATCACGCTGTAAAACTCCAAGACTCACCTTGGGGAGGGCCAGGTCATAAACCCAAACGCAGTGTTACAAAAATCGGAGGGGAAGAAAAATCCCACCTACTCCGGAGCCACCCACGTGCTCACTGCCTGGAGCCTGGGGGAGGGGGGCGGTGCCCACACCCGAACCCTCACCCTTTCACGTGCTGAGAGCCTGGGCTAGAGGTGTCTGAGCCCCTCCCGGGCCTGGCTTCGCTCCACACCTCGGGGTTGGGGGGCCTTTTGCTCAGGTCGGTGTGTGCAGAGCGCATGGTGTCCCGCGTGGACACCGGGAGGCGACGGGGTTGAAAGACAGGCCTGGAGTACAAGTGTCCAAAGGTCCACGCCCAGTTCAGGACCAGCGCCCCTTAGGTGGCGGAGGCGCCCAGTCTCTAGCGCCTACCTGGCCCTACCTCCCTTCAGCGCAAGACCCCTTGGCACACCTGTTGGGGCCCCCACATGAGGGGTGAGAGTGTGTGCGCTGGAGGAACAGGGGTGCCCTGGGCAGAGCGTAGGCTTGGCCACCACGCACAGCGGTTTTGCCCCAAAGGGCAGGCCCAGGGTTATATTTGGACCCCTGTTTGCTCAGGGACAGAGGCCCTATGGATCTGGCCTGGGCCTTGGCTGGTCAGCGAGGCCCTTTGTTGGGGGAGGTGTAGTTAGACACCTGGGAGAGGGATGGGGGGCAAGCTGCTGGTTCTCAGACTTTAAGTGCCCAAGACCTGAAGGGCGTCCAGGGTCCCTGGTGCTGGGGGAAGGGGGGTGATGCACACCCATTGGGTTAAGCTCCCCCTTGCCTGGGCTTCTCACAGCTCAACTCCTCTCTCCAGGACAGGGTGGCCCCTCAGTCTCAGAGGAGCCGTTGCCCCGACGTGGGGTCAGCCATGAGGGCCTGCTGAAATTAGCCATAGGCGCCCCAGGATTTGGCTGTGCACCCCACGAATTTAGGAGGTCTCTGGGAAGGGTTGTGGGGGAGGCCGCAGCGAAACTCTGGACCCTGAGACTTGGACACATGCAGGGTCAAATAGAGAACTTGGGGTTCTGGTTTGGAGGGGCTCCCAGCTGTAGGCACCCCAAAGCTGGAAAGGACTTGAAGGTGGGCATTGCGCAGGGGTGTGGTGGGCATGGAGATCTGGTGAATTCCCCAGCTTTGGTTCTGGCCAGTGACCCCATCGGGAGAGGGTGACCAGAGGACAGCCCGGAGGAGTGGGTGGTGGTCCCCGGGGTGGGGCAGGGGGGGATGGTTCCATGGGAGAGAAGCTGCTCTTGGGGTCCATGGGGCAGGAAAGCCCCCTCCTTGCGTCCTAAGGGTGCCGGATTTCCTCCCCCCCCCCCCGCCCCCTCCCACAGGTCCAGGCCCAGCTCCAGCTGGAAGGCGTGGCGCACGCACACCCGCACCTGCACCCGCACCTGGCCGCTCACGCGCCCTACCTGATGTTCCCGCCGCCACCCTTCGGGCTGCCCATCGCTTCCCTGGCAGAGTCTGCGTCCGCCGCCGCCGTCGTGGCCGCAGCCGCCAAAAGTAATAGTAAAAACTCCAGCATCGCCGACCTGCGGCTGAAGGCGCGTAAACACGCCGAAGCCTTGGGGCTCTGACCCGCCGCGCGCCCCGGCGCCTGCCCCAGCCCCGCACCCCGCCCGCGCTGCGTCCTGCACTCGACCCCTCCGCGCCCCCCTCGGCCACACGGACGCCCGGGAGCCAGGGCTCCGGACCTGGCGCAGCAGCCTCCTCGCCTGGCGCAGCAGCCAGGGGGCCCACGTTTGGCCTGGGGAAGGGGGCCTCCCGGGAACGCACGACCCCGCCAGACCCTCGCAGAAACTGTGCAGGAGAGAGATCAGGTGACGATGACGGCACCCAGCCCAGCCCTGGACCGCGCGTAATCTGCGCGTCCTAGGACCCGGGGCCACGTGGAGCCCTGCGCACCGCTTCTCTTCTGCCGCGCCTCTACCCCGTGCATGCGGTCTCCTCCACACCTTTCGAAGATCCTAGAGCCTATGACACAAAAGTCTGGGGCTGGTCTCTGCTGAAGATGCCGATTCTTGGTCTCCAACGGTCCTATTCTCGGCCACGAACTAGCCTCTATCCGGGGAGCCGCGGGACCCGTGTGGATTTTAGCGCGGACCGAGACATCCGAGGCAGGGGCCCTGCTCTCCGCCCCCCAGCCCTGCCCCCAAAGGCAGCAATAACACAAAGCATCCGGTGGCCTCGCCAGGATGGGCGCGAGGAGGACCTGAGTCTCCCAAGTGGTGACCGCGCTGGGGACCTGAATTGCGAGCCAGGCTTTTTCCTGTTCAGGTTGGGTCCACCCCCAGCGCCGAGTTTAGGATTCCTTGTGCCATACAAGAGGCCACCGTGTAACTTTTCCAGTCTCTGATTCCCTAACGGACATTCTTTGCAGTTTCACCGAATTCAGACGCGCCAGGGACTCGCCAAAGGACCCAGGGGCGCAGGCGCGCGCGCGCGCTCGCTGGCGCGGGGTTGTAACGCCTACGACCCGGGGCACTATTAACTCTAGTAAATGCAATTAAATGCAGTGAAGTGCAATATTGTAAATACGATAGATTTTAAAAGAAAAATAGCCGTGCGCTCTGGACCGGTCAGCTTCGGACTTGCGAGGGCGCTGTCTCCCTGCATGCTGTGGGCCTGGCCCCTGGGGAGGGGGGTGCGACCCTCTGCCCACAAAGACAGGGGGGCTCAGGGGGCTCTGGCTGCGGTGCAAATAGGGCGTGTGGCATGTGTCGGGGCAGGATGGGGTGCCAGGAGGTGACCTTTGGTGGCTGAGCTGTTTCTGGGCAGGGCCTGGAGAGTCCTCCAGGCAGTGAGTTCTAAGGTGATGTTTTGTAGAAATAGGAAGATTTTCAGCTTTTTGACCCCACCTCCTGCTTTTTTTTGTCTCCCTCTCCTTTGGTTTTCTGAGTCACCAAAGAGCAGCTGACATGGGAAGGGACAGTGGCTTGACATGGTGTCACCAAAGGCCCAGGGTCTGCAGTCGGGCACCTGAGTTGGGAGCGATGTGTGGGTGTCTGAGGGGCGGGAGGCACTGCTGGGCTTCTCTGGGTCCCTGCCTTGTCCCCAGGGCCCGGCCAGACACAGACACTTTGCCCACCCCTCTGTTTTTCCCCAACGGGCGGTCCAGCCAGCCGGCGTCAGCCGGAGCCCCATTGATCACCGTTTCCAAAAGGGGTTTTGCTCATTCGAGCATTCACCGGTGGCAGTTTCCTTTCCTCACCTCTGACGTGGGTACATTTCCCCAGGAAAAAAAATAAAAATAAAATTCTCCTTCCCTACTGCAAAGGGAACGCTTTCTACCTTGGCGCTAAAACGTAGACACACTTGAACGGGTCTTGTTCGTATCATCTGAAAGTCTTTAGACAAATCAAAAGGCCCCTTCAGCTTTTTTTTTTTTTTCTTTCTGGTTGAAATTTCAGTAAAAGCTCTAAAATGACAGAGAGAGCGAGAGAGAGAGCAGGGTCGGGTTTTTAAATCACTCGCAACTTTCTCCCCCAGACGTTAATGGCATTATCGAGTTCGGCCGGATTGGGCAGTTTTGCTTCTAAACAGCTGTGAATGACAAAAGTAGGACCTGTGTAGACGCTGGGATTTTGCTTCCAATGGGGGGGGGAAAAAAAAAAAAGGCATTTCGACTCCTTTACAAGTAGCTGCATTTATCCTAAAATTTAACACCCGGCTGAAGTTGGAGGGAAATGTGTGTATGCCTAATTTTTTTTCTCCCCAAAAGGTTTATGATACTTTTTTTTTTTTTTATCTAGACACGGCCGTCTGTCACCACTCCCTCCCCAAAAGAAAACTCTCTCGCCGTGAGCATGAACCCAAGAGGCCTAGTTTGAGCAGAAACTCAAGTTTTGAGACAGAGCTGACTGCTGTCAGCTGGAGGCCGGTGGGCCCAAGGCCTGCCGGATGGGGGCACCGGGTGGGGGTCACCAAATCCTTGCTTATTTGGTTTTATTGAACGTGGAACATGAGCCAGGTGTAGCTGCAGCCCCCAAACAGAGCTAGCCCAGGGCATGCTGTGAGAGAGAAGCAGGGCTGTGGAGCCCCCCTCATTTTACTTCTGTTCCTGGAGCCAAGCCCGAGGGACGTGGCCCCCGGTGCCTCCCAGAGGTTCCAGACGGACGTGAGTGAGAGTCTCGCCTGAGATGTCCCTTCTGACCACCTGAGTTCTCTTATTCATGCCTTGTGAGCAGGGTGCTGGGCCCTGGGGGCCTTGAATGCAATGTTGTGTCTGGGCGTTGCTTCCCCAGGTAGGCCCCCTGCAGCTCGGGGACCGTGATCACCTTCCCATCACAGGCCTGGGAGTGGCCCAGGGTCCCGGACGCTGTCAGAAATAACATTGGCTATCCTGCTAAGGAACGGGACCCTTTCCAAACCCATGCGTGTTCTTTGCAAGTGGCATTTTGGCGAGCGTGTGTCACCTAGAGTGGGCCGGTGGTGGGGGGACCCACGTGACGGACTCACTGGCCGGGCCTCGGCTGCTTTCACGGGATGGCTTGAGCCCTGACATGCCTGATTTTCCTTTTCTGAAATGTTGGCCGAGGGGCGCATTTAGGATAGGAGTCGTCCGCGTAGCCACACACTCATTCCGTCTCTTTCTCAGTCCAATTTGCCTTTTTTTTTTTTTTCCCCCGGCGTCTGTCTCGTGGTTGTCAAACAGCTGTCATCTTCCATTGGGGAAGGTTTTGGAAAATATCAGAAAATCAACTGGATACACTTCAGGAGGCGTGTGGCTCCTGCGTATTTGGACAAACCTGGCCACTCGGAATTGCTAAGATTTAGAAGACAAGGCCTTCTGGGGGGGACAGGGGTGTCCGACGATGGTGGTTTTGGTTTTGGTTTTTAATATGTTTTTATTGATTTGAGAGAGAGAGGAAAGGAGAGGGAGAGAGATAAAAAACATCGATCGCCTGCCTCCTGCATGTACCCCACCAGGAACCAAGCCCGCGACCCGGGCATGGGCCCTGACCGGGACTCGAACCGGCCACCCCTGGGTGCACCCAGCGGAAGATGCTCAGCCAACTGAGCCGCACCGGCCAGGCTGATGGTTGGTTTTGGTAGGACTTTCGTCCGTGTGGCTGAGTTTTAGGCCTTGACTTGCTTGTGTCCTGAGCCACCACCCCGGAGAGTGTGGACATCCGGGTGCTCCTTGCATTTTTGGGGTCCATGTCTGAGCTCACAGTTACCCTTACCCCCAATTAAGATCCCAGCCTGTTTACTGTCACCTTTCCTAAGGTGACCCCCGGACCCCTTTCCCTCTGTTTTAATTTTTTTTCTCCCCACTTGCAACCCTGGGAGATGCCGGGGTGACCACCACGGCAAACCTTTTTTGAGGAACTTTTGTCCTGTTCTCCGAACGTGGGAGGCTGGGGGCCGGAGAGGGTTTCTCCTCGGACATGTTGGCCATTTGAAAAAATAAAATAAAATAAATAAAACAAAACCACACACACGAAAACAAAAACAAGAACTGGTGCCTAATTTATTAAGCAAGTAGCTTAGGATGATGGTGGTGGCTGATTTTTTTTTTTTTTTTTTTTTGCGTGTGTGTGTGTGTGAGTTTTTTTTTTTTTTTCAATAGACGCGAGAACTCGATGCAGTTTATAAATGTTTTATTGAGATTGGATATTTAACGAGAAACCAGTCGAGGAATGTAGAGAGTGTCCGGTTTCAAAGCGCAAGAGAGGCACTAATTTATTGAGAAGGGAGAGTTTCCTAACCTCCAGCCTCGCCACCCTGTGTCCCGTCCCGGGGAGGGGAGGCTCCCTGCTTCTTAGAGTGGCTGGATGTGGGCGTGTTATTTATTATTATTATTATTTTTTTGGTCGAAAGTCCCTAAATATGTGCTATTTTAATGATGTTGAGTGTAAATTTGACACTGTTTTGCATTTATTTTTATATTTGTTAAGGCCTGTTGCTTTTCCAACACCCCCCCCTCCCCGCTCCGCCCCCCACCCCGGATTTACGAGCAGCCAGTATGATTTACGATTCGGCGGCCGTGTTTGGGGCCGCGCGTACAAGGTGTGTCTGGGCCTACAGAGGTGTTCAGGGATCTCTCACACGGACAGAAAAAAACACCTCCTTCCCCCAAACCCACGGTCTTAACGTTCGCATCCGTCGGCTGTCGTGGGGGAAAAAGACGCCGGACGTGTTCCTGGCCTTGCCGGCCGGCTTGGTTCTTGTTACAAAGTGTATTTTGTCAAGCCGTATAGTATGAATGTACACCCTTGTAAAACGGAGATATAAATAAACTTATAAATATTTGTATTCAAGTGTTAAAAAAAATATATTCTCGCCTCTCCCCCCCCCCCCCGGGGGGAGAGCCGATTGGAAAAGTTGGGATTCGGTCCCCGATGAAAGTAACGTGTTGTGTCTCGGGGCCCACGGCCCATCAGGCGTGTTTCTCGTGGGCGCCTGGCATCCCCTCCCCGGCGTCAGAACCGTCCCCTTTAACCGAAGTGTCCCTCTGGGTCCACGTTCCCCCGAAAGCTGGGGACGGGAAGACAGACACCCCCGTTTCCAATAAAGTCCGAGTTCTGGAGGGGGGAGCGTTTGTAAGAAAAAAGCCTTGGTTTTACGTTTTTATTTTTATTTTTATTTTCATTTTGTTTTCTTTTCTCTCGCCTCTCTTTTTTTTTTTTCTGGACGGTATGAATTCTTCACCACGATGCTTGAGTTGTTTTGGAAAAAAAAAAAGCCACACACATGCACACAAAACAAAAAAGAATAAATGGGGGGAAAAAATAATCAGCTTTTGAAAACGAGAATGTCTGTGGCATATGCTTTTTATCTCTCTGAAAAGGGAAGTTAATGACCTAGGTGAGCCGGGCGGACGGCGTCCCGGCCTCGATCAAATCCACATGTGGGCGGGAGAGGGGCAGGGGGGCCGTGGGACCGAGGAAGCCACCGGACAGGGACGCCATCACTGCCGTGGGCGGCTGGGGGCCTCTTCCCCCAGGAGGGTGGCCCCAGGACAGGTGGCATTTGCAGGAGGGGAGACACCACCCCCACTTCATTCCAAAACCTCCTCGGCCGGCTCTGAGGGTCCCATCTGAGATTTCTTTCCTTTCCTGACTCCACGCCACAAAACGGGGCCACGAGACGGAGGAAACAGGTATTTGTCGGGTGGCTGATGGGGGGCCAGGGTCGCTGGACAAGCAGGACGTCTTCCCGGGTCTGAGTTGCCCGGGAGCGGCCCCGGCCTGCAGCCTCGGACGGGCTTCTCGTGGCCGCCGCTGGCCCGAGAGTCCCGTCGTTTTCAGGCTTCCTTCGTGGCCTGGACGAAAATGTAACCAGTGTCGTTATTTTCCGGGTCAAAGTAACCGTAAATGTTTACTTTTACCCAGGTGCGGTCCAATTGTTTAACATTGTTTCAGGCCGCTTTTCCCTTGGCTACTTTGTTGCCAGCTTGTAGCTAATCCCTTTCATGCAAGACCCGGTCTGCACAGTCGAACCCAACAAGTAAGTCTCTCACCGTGAATTTCTTACTTTTTTTTTTTTGTTTTTTTTTTTTTATGGGTCAGGCTGCAGACTTTTCTGGGACCAGAACACGGTTTTTGGTGTTCTTCTAAGACGATTTTATCTCGCACACCCGGACGCACGCACCTAAGGGGAGAGCAGAGCTGGGATTTACAGATAACCGCCTCTCGCGGCCAGCTCCCAAATCCCTAAATTGAACACGGATGCACATTCGTCTCCCACGTCCAGGCTTCGGTTGGGGATGTCTGCCTTTTGCATCCAGTAACGGGATGCGTAGGGATTGAAGGGGAGACACAGAGAAAGCAAACCGCAGACTGCCGGCCGGTGCTCAGCTCCGCACGCACGCTTGAGCTCCCCGAGCCGCGGCTCGCGGGGGGGCGGGCGCTGGGCAGACGGTACAGAAACTGGACTTGTTTTCAATTTCACAGGCGTTTCCATGTTCAGGACGAGACAGAGCCGGGGAAAGTCACGTTGGTCGTCCGTCCACCGAGCTGAAGCCATGCTCTTGCTTTCCAAGTCTACAAATTCTAAAAAAAATAAAAATAAAAATGACAGATTAATAGGATAAAGACAGGAACTGACTGTCTATTGCCAAATAGTATTCGTTTGCACACTAACATACGGGGTTTTTGTTTCTTGTGGTTTTTTTTTTTAAATTTCCTTTCAGTTGATTAAAAATATGAGGCTTCCCCTCTTAGTATTTTTGCACAGGTCATTTACCTAAAATCGTGGAGGATTAGCTTAAAATTCTAACGTGTCCCAGCTTCCCTGAGTTTTGGGATAAAATCCGCAGTTTGTTTTGCAGACTCCTTGGGACGGGGCACACACACGATAAAGACACATTGTAACGTCTCCTCTGTTAGCACCTTTTCTCTGAGATACAAATGTTACCGTGTCTGGGGGGACAGAAGCCAGGTGGAGGGATCCGCCTCCGTCCCTCTTATAAAACGAAAACTTCATCTCGATCCTCCCCCTAAGATGAAAACACCCGTGACTACGTCGGCCTCCCCGTTTAACTAGCCACGGCGTGCTCGCGATATTGAATTAAAAATGCACCATGACCCCGGGTTGACGATAGCGACCAGGACGCCAGAAATCAACTCAATACCTTCAGGATAAATGTGGGCACTGAGCAGACCCAGGGAGACAGGTAATGAGCCTTCCGTCCCAGGGAGGGAGCAAGCTTCTGAGTCCCGCTGAGATGCAGAAGCCCTGTGACCTGTGGGGATGGGGCCTCCGGGCCCAGAACAGGGGCTCGTGATCGCCCCATAGTTTTAGGGTCGGGATGTATCACTGAAAAGAGGAGCTTATTTTTTTTATAGGGACTGTCTATGGAGGTCAAAAAGCTTCCACCTGCAAGAGCAGGAGCGACACTCGATTCAACAGACTCTGATTCCTTCACGAACGAGCGTGTTTTCCCCAGACGGGCGGATGGAAGACACAGAAACGCCGTGTTTTACTTTATCCCAACAGCTATTAGTGGCGCGTGTATCCTACCTACCGATTCTTCGATGCAAACATGCTCCAATGAGCTACACAATCCCTCCGTCAAGATAATACGCTCAGGCATAAAAAGGGGTTAACGACTATTGGGGGGGGGGGGAAATACAATATCATGTGCAAACACACACACACAGGGAGAGAAAGCAGGAAAATTTAACCCGTTCCAATTACGCCGCGTGTTCGGGAAGTTAAATGGGGTATGACCACATGCTCGGGTGGATTTATTTGACTAGTAAACTCGGTAGATGGAAATTCCTACGGACGGGCCCGGACCACACCGTTTACCTGCAGAGTTTCCGCTTGCCCAGGTGGTCTCCCGAGCAGGTATCGGGGTCCGACGCCCGGGACCACACGTACCGATGAAAACGTGTGAACCAAATAAAAACGGGCAGCCGGCCGGACGCGTTGAGTGCTCTGAGGAATTCTCAGGATCGCGTCACCACGGGGTCCCTGGTCACCGTAACTATTTACATAAAGAACTTTCTCTTGCCTTGTTAACTGTGACTTTCTGCTTTCTCTGTGTGTGTGTGTGTAATTGTAAATTTTAAGTGCGCGTGTGTGCGTTTGGCTCAAATATTCCACGTAATTCCTCCTTCATTCCACGTAATTTATCTTCATCTTCACCGAATGTCCAGTTCCCACCCTCCCGCCCGCCCAACGATAACAAATGTGTCTCTGGGTCCCTCCGGCCCTCACAGCCCCGGGCCTGCCGCCCTCACGGCCTCCCTCCCGGGCACCGCACGATTTCAGCCGTTTCTCGCCCGCCCAGCGGGTGAGAAATTAATGGAATTTTCCCCGCACGGCGAAAAAATTCCAAAGTCCCTGAGCGTGCAACGGGTGGGACGGGCTGGGGCTTCCTTCTCGATGCGTTTCAGCAGATGTCCACCGATCGTGGGGCTCATTCCCTCGGGAAACGGGGGGGCGGGTGCAGTGGGTGTCCCCCCCGAAGGAGCACAAAGGAAGAATCTGACATCGGGATTTGGAAGAATTCTAGTGACGGGAGATTTCCGTGCCTGGGAGGAGACCGCCCTCGGCCCTCGCTGCTGGGAGATACCAAGGACGGGGCGTCACTGGCCTCCTTCCCTCCCTCGCCTGCGGGTGACCCGATCCCCGGCACATCCACGTGGGATCACAAGGGGCATCTTTAATTTTCGGCAGCCTGTCCGGTCAGCATCGGGGCCTTGCAAATAACCATCTAAATAATTGTTGGTGCTGAGAGACTGTGGATGGCCGGGCTTTCCCAGCCGCTCCTGACAACCCGTGGTCGGGCTGAATGTTAAAACAAGGGGCCACGGAGACAGCTGAGGCTTAGGTCTTATCACACCATCGGGAATAAGACAGTTTCCGTCCGAGAGGAGACGTTACCTTGGCCCAGCACCGGCGTCGATTGCGTTCCACACGCCTTCTCTTTGGGCACAGATACTGGGAAAGGCATCTGGAAGGAGGGCGAGGCTGTGCCCGGAGCTGGCCTAGCAGACCCGGCCAGGCCTGCTTTGCTCGGGGACAGTGCGTGTGGGGTTCCCGGGGCGGCCACAGCAAATGCACAAAAAGCTCACCAGCTTAAAACAACAGAAATTCATCTCCTCTCCATCCTGGAGACCAGACGTCTGAGATCCAGGGGTCCCAGGGCCGTGCTTCCTCCGGAGGCTCCAGGGAGGGTCTTTCTTGCCTCTTCCAGGTGTCTCCGGGCTGGTGGCCGCCTCCCTCCCGTCTCTGCCTCCGTCTCCACGTGGCTTCTCCTCTGTGTCTGTGTCTCTTCCAAGGACCCTGCCCTTGGACGTCGGGCCCCCCTGACCCAGGACAACTGCATCTCAGAGCCTTCACTTCATCCCACCTGCAGAGACCTTGTTTCCATATGGGGTCAGGAGCCAAATATATATATATATATATATATATATATATATATATATACATATATATATAAATACTTTTATATATATATATAAATACTTTTATATATATGTATATGTATATATATACATATACATATATATACTTTTATATATATATAAATATTTTTTAAAAATTGTATATATTTTAAAAATTTATATATATATATATATAAATACTTATTAAAAATTGATTTTAGAGAGAGAGAGATGGAAACATCAATAAGAGAAAATCATGGATCGGCTGCCTCTTGCACGCCCCCTACTGGGGATCGAGCCCCGAAACACCGGGCATGTGCCCTGACCGGGAATCGAACCCGTGACCTCTTGGTTCATAGGCCGACCCTCAAGCACTGAGCCACACCTGCCGGGCAGGACCCGAATATTTTTGAGGACTGTCATCCAGGTCCTCACAGCTGCCTCCTTTCTTGGGGTCCCCCTCCCGGGGGGTGTGTATTTAATGCTGGGTCTCGGAGGTTGTAGCTACACCTCGGGGCCGCTTCCTTCCGATAGCCCCGGGTCGAGTGGCAGGGAGAGTAAACGAGGGCCTTGGTGACAAGTCGCTTATTTATTCCTGAGATTTTATTTATCTCCTGGGTGAGGCTGGGGGGTAAACTTGAACTGGGCTAGGACACCGGCTAGGAGTCTGCTCTGCTGACCAAGGAGAAGACAGACAGGACCCCGGACGGTCCCCGGGAGACTCACGACCTCTCGGCTTACAACACCAACGCTCATTTCTGCTTCGTAGGGATTTCAGGAAAAGCCATCGAATGGCGACCTATGCCCCCAAATGCATGTATTTCCTCCGAGCACAATTTTCAAACCACGAAGCTGAATGCCTCTCTCGGGGCAGGGAGGGCAGGGCTCTTTCTGTGTGTGTGTGTGTGGGGGGGGGGTCCTGAGCACAGATTCCAAATGCAGGACCACGGCGGGGCCGGCGGAGGGGGGGCACACATATCAGATGTTTTTATTTAATTTAATTTAATTTAATTTAATTTAATTTTATATTTTATTTACTTTTATATTTACTTTTATATTTTATTTAATTTTATATTTAATTTTATATTTAATTTAATTTTATATTTTATTTACTTTTATATTTACTTTTATATTTTATTTAATTTTATATTTAATTTTATATTTAATTTAATTTTATATTTTATTTACTTTTATATTTACTTTTATATTTTATTTAATTTTATATTTAATTTTATATTTAATTTTATATTTTATTTACTTTTATATTTACTTTTATATTTTATTTAATTTTATATTTAATTTTATATTTAATTTAATTTTATATTTTATTTACTTTTATATTTACTTTTATATTTTATTTAATATTTAATTTTATATTTAATTTAATTTTATATTTATTTAATTTTATATTTAATAATTTTATTTTATATTTTATTTAATTTTATATTTTACTTTATGTTATTATTTTATTTTACTTTCCCATTATATATTTTATTTTATTTTTATAATTTTTAAAAAATTTATCTTTATTGTCGAAAGTATTACAGATGCCCCCCTTTTCCCCCGCCATCGACCCCCCTTCCGCCCGGCTCCCACCCCGTCCCCAGGCCTTCACCACACGACTGTCTGTCCGAAGATGTTTATTTCCAGGGTCCAATCGGACCCCGAGAGGGACACGAGGCTGCCGGGAGGCTGGGCCTGACCCCTGACTTCAGGGCCCTTGTGCTAAAGCCTTCCTGACGCTTTGCTGATGGAGTGAGTCCGTCTGGGTGGGCAGCGAAGCCCCATCTGTCCTCGGACGTCACCCCGCAGCTTTCTGGCGTATCCCGTTTCCGAATATGGGCTGAGAACCGTGAGAGGCGTTTTCTGTCTGGATATCTGAGTGGTTATGGAGAGCCGGGTGCTAATGGGCGCTAATGACCTCATTAATTCGGCTGTCGGGCCGAGAGGCCTCCACCGTCTTAAAAAAAAAAAAAAAAATGTCTTTATGATTTCAGACAGAGGAAGGGAGAGGGAAAGAGAGACAGAAACATCGATTTGAATTGAAAAATTAAATAAAAATAAATAAATAGAAGCAAAAAAAAAATGTTTTTCAACTACAGTTGGCATTTACTATTAGTCTGTATCAGGTTCAGGTGCACAGCTTAGTGGTTAGACAGTCATACGCTTTACAAAGCGATATTTCCAGCACCTGCCTGGCCCCATCCATAGTTATTATAATATTATTGACTGTTTACATCCCCGTGACTATTTTTAAAATTTTAATTTTTATTGAATTAACTGGGGCAACATTGGTTCATAGAATTACGTAGGTTTCAGGGATACGATTCTATAATCCATCATTTATATATAGCATTGCGTGTTCACCACCCCAAGTCAAGTCTCCTTCCATCACCATGTGTCCCCCCTTTACCGTCTTCGATCCCCCCCAAACCCCCCCTTCCCCTCTGATAATCACCACGCTGTGGTCTGTCTATGAGTTTTTTTCTCAGTCCCTTTGCATTTTTCACCAAACCCCCAACGGCCCCCCTTCCCCCCGACAGCTGTCAGTCCGTCCTCTGTATCTATGAGCCTGTTTCTATTTTGTTTGTTTATTTATGTTGTTTATTGGAGTCCTCATATTAGTGAGATCATACGGTGCTTGTCTTTCTCTAATTGGCTTATTTCGCTGAGCATAACGCTCTCCAGGCCCATTCTTGCTGTCGGGAAGGGTAAGAGATGCTTCTTTTTTATGGAAATAACCCAAGTGCCCATCAACAGCTGAGTGGATTAAAAAAGCTCTGGTACATCAATACGATGGAATATTACTTGGCCATGAATTTTTTTGGGAAACCGTCTCAAGTTTATTTTTTGTGTCTTTATTGCACCATAATTCACATACCCTAAAATTCATCTTTTTTTTTTTTTTCCCCCAGAACAAGCCTCTCACATGCCTCCCCCCCCACACACCAGGGATCAAGGCGGCGACCTGGGCTTGTGTCCTAACCAGGAATCAAACCAGCGACCTTAAAATTCATCTTTTTAAAGTGCACGATGCCATGGTTTTCAGTACATTCACCCTTCTGGGCAGCCAACAGGACTATTAAATTCCACTATATTTTTGTCACTCTAAAAAGAAACGTATACCCATTAAGCAGTCATTCCCAAAGCCCCCCACTCCACTAGTATACTTTCAATCTCTATGGATTTTTTTTTAAATTCTAAAAATGTATTATAAATAGAATTGGACAAAATAAAGCTTTTGGGGGGGCTTCTTTCACATAGTAAAATGTTTTCAAGCTTCATGTGCATTGTAGCACGTTTACCAGAACATCACCCTTTTTCATGGCCAAGTAATATTCCACCGTATGGACAGGCCACAGCCTGTTTAACCATTCACCAGCCCATGGACATTTCTTCTTTTTTATTTACTTTTATTTTATTTTTTAATCCTCTGTGAGAGAGACACACCGGCTGGTCGCCTCCTGCACCTGCAACCAGGTATGTGCCCTTGACTGGGAATTGAACCCGCTACCCTTTAGTGCTCAGGTCGACCCTCTAACCACTGAGCAACACCAGCCAGGAAATATTTAAAATATTTTTTAAAAATATTTTAAAAATATTTTAAAAATATTTTTTAAAAATCAGGAATACGGAATGTAAGGAAAGAGGAAGGCGGGCGATGTCGGAAGAGATTTGCTAAGCGACGCTGCGTGCGTTACACGAAGACCACCGTGGGCCTCGGGATCGGTCCTGGGATTGAATTCGCAACGACGGCCCTTTGCGGAATCTGGGCCCACGCGTTGGCCCGACAAGCGGCACCTGTGACTTGTGTGTTTGTGGCCACGAGAGGGTCCCCCCGTAAAATGCTTTCTTTCCCGGGAGCTGCTGAAAGACAGCTGGCGCTGCAGGGGCGATGGTTGGGGTGGAGGGATGGAGGGGACACAGGGGATGCAGACGGGGGAGAGAACGAATAGATTCATAACAACGCTGGGAACACAGGGACCCTGACTCTCCCGGTCCCACAGGCCCACCTGTCCCATCATTTCCCTGCTTCCCTCCAGGCCCTGAACATAACTCTGCGCAGTGACAAGAAAGTTCCCGCAACGTTGCCCGTTTCCCGAGCAGCCGACAACCGGGAGGCAGGACCTGCTAATTTATAGGAAGGCCGGAGGCTGCCAAGAGGACACGGACGTCCCGAGCGGGCCAAGGTCAACACCAGTCCTTCAACGAGGAGGGAGGCCCAGAAGGTCCTTCTCAAAAGGTCGCTTAACGGGACCGCAAAATCCGGCAAAGTGCGTGTGGCCACCCAGGCTCCGTGGGAGCGGGAGGGCGGTGTAGACACGGGAAAGATTCATTAGCGTTTTTTTTTTTTCCGAGCGGAAAAGTGCAAATTTATGATGACGCTGGGCGGGTACATTCCGGCCCTGCCCAGCGTGGCTCGGTGCTTAGAGCCAAAGGGTCTCGGGTTCGATTCCTGGCCAAGGGCATGTACCTGGGTTGCAGGTTCGATTCACCTGAGGATATTTATTTTCTCCATTGATTTTTTTTTTAGAGACTGGAAGGGAGGGAGAGAGAGGAAGAGAGAAACATGGGTGTGAGAGAGACATTTCAATGGGGTGCCTCCGGCATGGGCCTTATTTGGAAACAGGGCCTTTGCAGATGGGGCGACATGAAGGCCCTCAGATGAGGTCGTCCTGGGTCAGGGGGGCCCGACGTCCAAGGACAGGGTCCTCGTAAGAGTCAGAAGCGGAGACACAGACACCGAGGAGACAGAGGCAGAGACGGGAGGGAGGCGGCCACCAGCCCGGGGACGCCTGGAGCCCCAGGAGCTGGAAGAGGCTGGAAAGACCCTCCCTGGGGCCTCTGGAGGGAGCTCGGCCCTGGGACCCCTGGATCTCACACGCCTGGAGTTTTCTGGGCCCCTTCCTCCAAATAGACCCCTGTTCGTGCATTTTTGTTGCAGATCTGCTGCTGGGAGGGGGGCCGTTAAGATGACAAAGACATATTTTACTAGGTGGTGTGTGTCCCCCCGTCGCCAGGTACGGAAGCCTGAGTGGCGGGAAGCTGTTCTCTCTCCCGTCCCCGAGTCCCGGACACGACAGCCCTGCACAGAGGCGGCCCGGCCGGTGTCCCGGCCTGTTCCGCAGACTCCAAGCTCATGGAAGCGTCTCATACATCTGTTTCTTTTTACACTCCCGGTAGCGGCTCTGACTGAGCTCGCCGCGGGCAGAACTGCCCTTCTCAGGATAAGCGACGGGTCGTCGGAGACGCCCACGAGCAGCGGGCCGAGGCTCCGTCACTTCCCCGGGGGGCCTGGTGCAAAAAAACGAACACCTGAGGCCCCACCTTGCAAAATGATTCAGAGTTTCAGGGCCACCGTGGAGGCTTCCTGAGCACCCGGATTGCAAACGCTTTTAAAATCTCCCGTCTTTAAGGGCGTTGAACTGGGTGAGACTGAAATTTCTCTTGGGCCTTAATTTCATTTTTTTTTTTTTTTAAATCCTTATGGAACCTGCAACCCAGGATATTTTTTCTCTCTGGTTTTCAGAGCGAGTCAAAGGGAGAGAGAGAGAGAAACATGGATGTGAGAGAGACACATCCACTGGTCGCCTCCTGCACGCACCCCGACCGGGCCAGGGAGCCAACCTGCAACCCAGGTGCGTGCCCTTGACCAGGAATCGAACCCGTGACGCTTCTGTGGGTGGGCAGACGCTCTGAGCCGCACCCAGCAGGGCCCAGGCCGCTCAGTCCTTCAACCTGAGTGGGTTTGTCTCTCTCCTGAGAGCCTTACAACCAGGGATTAACCTTCCCTCTCTGTCTGTTGACCTTCCCATCAGGGAAAAAAATAAAAATAAAAATAAAGAGACAGAACAGGGCAGATGGAAGCCAATTCCTAAAGAGGGGCTTGTGCCAAGCATGGGCTCAGCTCCCCATGCCCACCTTCCCCAGGTGCAGAGAAACGGAGGCGGGGAGGGTAGTGGCCTTGGGGACCCCCTCCCGCCCTCGCTTCCAAGGGGGTTCCTCCTTTCCCAGCCCGGCCTTTGCCCGCTCTTGATTGCACCGTGAACCCAAGTGCAAACCTGATATTAAAAAAATCTCGGGCTCTAATGCCAGGGAAAACACCCGTCCCTCCTGCCTTCAGAGAGACAGAGAAAAAAAAAAATTCATAAGCGTCCCCATGCCTTTCTAATAAAAATTCATTAAATATTGGTTATAAGGGATGAAACAGGGGCGGAGAGCAAAGAGGACAATTAGAGGACTTGCTTTGAAGTTTTTTCCCCTCTAAATATAAAGCAAACATGGGCTCTGCCTGGAGAGGCCCCCCCCGGCCCCCCCAATCCCTCCAGGACAAAGCACAACGGGGTCCCCCTTCTTATAAGCAGGTAATGAGAATCCAGCGCCCGCCTGGAAGCCGTCCCACGTTGGTTTTATTTTTTTAAACATATATTTTTTATTGATTTCAGAGAGAGGAAGGGAGAGGGAGAGAGAAACGTCGATGACGGGAGAGTCACTGACCGGCTGCCTCCTGCACGGCCCCCGACTGGGGATCGAGCGGCAAGCCCGGCCTGTGCCCCGAGTGGGAATCGAACCCCGATGTCACCGTTCATAGGTCGACGCTCAACCCCAGAGCCACACCGGTGGCTCCCAAGTGGTTTTTGTCTTCCTCTCCCTACTCCGTTCCTGCAGGTGGGAGCTAAAGGTCGAACGGGCACAAAAGTCCAGTTTTCTGCCCTGGCCAGGGGGCTCGGTGGGCTGGAAAGTAGACCCGCACACGGAAAGATCGTGGGTTCGGTTCCCGCTCAGGGCCCGTCCTTACGCTGCGGGTTTGATTTCTGGTCTGGGAGCATGCAGGAGGCAACCGACCCCTGTTTCTCTCTCTCTAAAAATCAATTTAAATATATATATATATATATATTTGGGTGAAAATTTTTTAAAAAATTAATTTTTTTAAATCCAGGTTTGCCCTGCCCGGTGTTGCTCAGTGGTTAGAGCGTCAGCCTGGGCACCAAAAGGTCTTGGGTTCGATTCCCGGTCAAGGGCACGTAGCCGGGTTGCAGGCTGGATCCCAGCTCTGGCCGGGGCTCGTGTGGCAGGCACCCCATGGACGTGTTTCTCTCACGTCCGTGTTTCTGTCTCGCTCTTTCTCTCTCCCTTCCACTGTCTCTAAAAATTAATGGAAAAAATACCCTCATGTGAGGATTAACCAACCCACCCACCCCCCTCATAAAACAAAAAACAACCCCAAACGCAAAACCAAATATTTTCTCGGTTGGCGATTAAAAAATAAATCCAGTTTTGCTTCACAAAGCGCCCGGTGTGGACGGAAGGTACATGCTCGATCCATTTGTGCAAACTGGAAACAAATGTCCCCGGCTCCCTGCCGCACGGGGTCCCCCGGAGAGGCCGGGCCGGGGTACGCGTTTAAAAGTTTAAAGGGACCTCTTTATACTCGGTAATAACAACGGTTTTGAATAACAGGAGAGCGCCGTATGGAAGATCAAAGTGCCCGGCGAGTTTTACGGGGGATCTGCACAAACCTCAGCGGGGACGTAAATCTTCAGAGTGTCCTCCCCCCACTTCCTGCCAGTCACCCAGACGGGAAGGCCGAGGCCTAAACAAAGCGCGGCTTCAGATCAACCCAAGGTGGCTTCCAGGAGGCGGCGTGGGTGGGGAGAGAGAGACAGAAAGACTTAGCCAGGGGACAGTGCTCCGTAGGAGTTTGTTAAATAAGCTCTGAATGTGTGTTTTTTTCGGGGGGGTGGGTGGGAAAGTGTGGGGTGTTTGTACATAGATTTTTGTTGTTGTTAATTTGCATTTGAGGAAATTTTTTCCATTGATTTTTAGAGACAGTGGAAGGGAAAGAGAGAGACAGAAACACATGGATAGGTCGCCTCCTGCACGCCCCCCGACCAGGGCCTGGGATCGAACCTGCAAACCCGGGTACGTGCCTTTGCCCGGGAATCGAACCTGAGACCCTTCAGTGCCCAGGCTGACGCTCTCACCATTGAGCCACACGGGCCGGGCCTGTGCCTAGATATTTTTTAAAAAATGCGTTGAGGCGAAATCCATACACACCAACCATCGCCGTTTTTAAAGGGAAAACTCGGGAAAAGACGTTCAGTGATTTCACTTCTACGTGGAATGAGAAAAAAAACCTCACAAACAAGCCTAAACCAAAAACAAGATCTATAGATACAGATGGGTTCCAAAGGGAAGGGGTTTGGGGAGAGGGATGGGACTGGGTGGAAAGGATCATTGGGGAGAAAAAGGGACATCTGTAATATTTTAAACAAATATAAAATTTAAAAAATAAATAAATACAATTAAAAAAAAAAAAAGATATTAATGGATTCAGTAAAGTGACCGGATACAGAGCCAAGCTACAGAAACCTGTTGCGTTTTTACGCACCGATAACAAAAGATCTTGGGGAAAAATTAAAAAAAACAAAAAAACAGTCCCGTGTGAAACTGCATTTAAAGCATAAACTAGGCCTGGCTGCTGTGGCTCAGCGGTTGGAGCGTCGGCCGGCGGACCGAAGGGTCGTGGGTTCGATTCCCAGTCAAGGGCAGGTACCTGGGTTAACAGGCTCGATCCCTGGCCCTGGCCGGGGCTCCTGCAGGAGGCAACCCATCGATGGGTTTCTCTCTCTCTCTCTGTCTCCCTTCCGCTCTCTCTAAAATAATAAACGGATTTTTTTAAAAGCAAAAACAAAAAAACAGACCAAAAAAACCCCCAAACAAACCCTCGTCTGTGTGGGGTGCTGACGTCACAGCTGTTCTCAGCCCTGGTGATACAAGGGCACAGGGTCACCCCGTGTGTGAGCTTCGTGCCGTGACCCCCAGAGGCACAGCCCACGCGTAGCAACGGGCTCCCGGAGGCCCGGGGATGATTGAAAATCAGTAGCATTATAACGGGGCGCAGGCTGCCGTCTATCTGTCCCCTCGATAGCCAGTTACGCATCATTTACTAACGCTGACAGCGCTTGGCAGAATGAATCGTCTTAATAGCGCCGGGGTCAGGAGCACCCATCTATCTCAGAATGGAGGTCCCGGGACCGGGTGGTGAAGAGGATTGTCGCTCAGCCAGGGACGGGCGGGACATTAGGGTTCCCACCGGTCGTGCTCACACAGGTGAGTGGATGGCTCACCAACCAGGAAAGGTGAACGTGGGGCTCTCATACCTGCCAGGTGCTGGACCTCCCATACCTGAGCCCACCTTCCAAGGGGCACGTGGGGATCCCACGAGACGTGATGCCGTTGGCCATCTGCAGTGCCCGAGCCCTAAAACCCTTTGCACATCTGCAGGTATCTATAGATTCTACGCACCTATATACAGGAGTCCCCCCAAAATGTAGGCGCACTTCAACATTTTCAATTTTGAAAATGAAATGTATATTAATAAACACTGCCTTTGCCGGGCTGGCGTGGCCCAGTGGTTGAGCATCGACCTATGAACCAAGAGGTGAGGGTTTGATTCCAGGTCAGGGCACATGCCCGGGTTGTGGGTTCGATCCCCAGTAGGGGGCGTGCAGGAGGCGGCCGATCCATGCCTCTCGTCATTGATGTTTCTACGTCTCCCTCTCCCTTCCTCTCTCTGAAATCAACAAAGACATATTTAAAACAAAACACTGACTTTGTAATTATTCAAAGTGTGTGTATACATTTTGGGGGGACACCCTGTAGGTATTTATAGCTGACGTAGGCATGTGCAGATACCTGTAGATTCTATGCACATAGGTAGATATTTACAGGGGACATGGGCATGTGCAGATACCCGAGGCAAGAACACCGAGAGCCCGAGAAATCAAAGCGGACGCCTGTGTCCACGGTGGGCACTGTCCAGAGCCGGACGTTGGTCAGGAGGGCAGGGACGGAGCGAGTCCCCGGGGATGGACGCCTTGTGCTTCTGTTAAGAGTGAAAATCGCATCACAGTCGGTGATGGAGCAAACCAGGGAGGGGTTGGAGACCCATCCCTAGACAGTTCTCAGGTATTTGCTAATGTAAAGGCAGAATCCAGAAGAATTAAGGTGGAGATATAAGATATTGAACAGCACTTACGGTGAACGTGTATATATATATATATATATATATATATATTTGGTTAATCCTGACCTGGGGGTATTTTTTCCATTGATTTTTTTTTTTTTTTTTTTATTAGAGGGAAAGAGACAGAGAGAGAGAGAGGAACATCGATGTGAGAGAGACACATCAATTGGTTGCCTTCTGCACAAGCCCCAACGGGGGCCTGGGATCAACCTGCAAGTCAGGTACGTGTCCTTGACCAGGAATCGAACCCATGACCCTTTGGTGCTCAAGCCTACACTCTAACCACTGACCCACACCAGCCAAGGCCAGGTATTTTCTCTCATGCCCAATTTGGGGATGAAACTGAGTCAGAGGGAATGACTTGCCCAATATTGCACAGCCAGCGAGGGGCAGAGCTGGGCCTGGGATCCTGCCAGGCTGCTGGGAAGGAGGCTCCTGAACCAGAAAGTCTGGTCGCTCCATCTCCATCCCCAGCACCTGCACACAGCAGTGTGGGCGGAGGGGACGGGTGACAGGGATCAGGACGGAAGGCTTGGGGAGGCAGACAGCAGGGCAGGCGTGATGGAGCGAGGTCCCCGGGGAGATGGGTGATGCATGACCTTATCAGATAAACCTTCTCAGCCGAGTGGTGGGTCAACCATTTGTTTATCTTGAGGAGATGAGCTGTCCCTGGGGGCAGTTTCGGGGCCAAGGGGAGGCAATTAAAAGGCTGGCCGGGTAATTGCAATGGATATGCTGGCTTCAGTTTTGGGGATGGGCGGCTGCATTAATCAGGATGCTCTGGACAAACAGAACCCGTAAGGGATACATTTATATCCTCTATATCTACGTCTACGTTTATATCTATATTTATAGAGAGATTGATTCATTACGATGGGTTGGCTCATGCAATGATGGAGGCTCAGACGCCCCAAGATCTGCTGTCTTCAAGCTAGAGACCCAGGAGGGCTGCTCATATAGTTCTTTGAATTTAAAGCCCTGAGAACCAGGGGAGGCGATGTTGCACGTTCCAGTCTAAGGAGAAGGGACTATTGATGTCCCAGCTCAACAGTGAGATGGGGAAAAAAATGGGACAAGTTTCTCCCGCCTCTGCCTTTTTGCTTTATTTGGGTCTTCAACTGATTGGACCAGGCCCACCACACTGGGTAGGGCAATCTGCTTTTCTGACTCCACCCATCCCAATACTAATCTCATCTAGAAACACCCTCAGAGACCCACCCGGAAATAACATTCAATCTGGGTACCTGGTGGCCAGTTGGTGTGACACATGAATTAACCATCACAGCTGCAGAATCCATGGAGGGTGGGGCACAAGGTGACTTTTTTTTCTCCTCCAGATTTCTATGGTGTGAAGGGAGTTGGGGTGAAGGTTGGGAGAGGGTGTCAGGAGGTTAGTGGGAGCAGACACAGGTTCCCATGGGGACGTGGTGGAAATGGCTGACCATGAACTAAAACTTGTTTTAAAGTAGAAATACGACCTTTATCCAGGATATAATCTTCAATTTCATCTATATCCAGAAAACACCTGTTGGGAGGGGTCTGTGTGCCTGGACCCTAGAGCTCAGCCCACCTGCTTTTCTTTCTAATGAGGCCTAAGAGGGAAGGGCCATTTTTTATTGTCAATGCGGCTAAATTCCGGCTAGATGATACCTTTCAAGGGTGGATTTACACGGAACCTGGTGCCATGGGGAGCATTCTCACAGGCTGGCTTTTTCGGGGTGCAGGTTGGGGTGCAAAAACCCTGGGCTGGGGCTTCCTAGCATCCGGCTACTGTGTGTCTGGTTCAGAGGGTGCATCCAGCGTGGAAATTGGCTGCCCCTTGGTGCACTGTCCAAGGCTGGTGACATGGGCAGACCCAGGAAGCACAGGGAATTGGATCTGATGCTTCCTGAGGCCCTGTGGTGTGATGGCAGCCACTTTGCGACCAGCGACAGGCTGTGAGGTCAGAGAGAGACACTGGGCGAGATGCAGTTTTCACGGGCAGGACGTAAATGCAGGAGGCAAGGAGATGTTAGTGACATTCAGGGGACACAAGGACGCGGCGGAGTTCGGGCTGGACGCTGGACTCGGGGAGGCATGGAATGTCCTCTCTGCATGGACAGGATGACACGAAAACCGAGAAGCGGGAGCAGCAGGAAGGTGGAAGGTGGCTGAGGTGGAGGGATGAATGTGGAAACATGAATGTGGAAACATATTTTCTGGGGAGGAGGGTCCCCAAGGGGAGCTGAAGGGTTTGGGACGGCTCAGCACTCCAGGGGTCTCAGCTTGGTGGACAGGACCGTGGCTGTGGTCAGCCCTACCTGGTTCCCAATGCCCATGGTCCAGTTAGGTCCTCTCTGGCCATCTCTCCCCAAGAGGGACCTTGCAAGAGGGAGCTTGCTCTAACCACTGAGCCACACCGGCCGGGGCCTGTCTCTTGGGTCTTGGACACCTTTTCTGTCTGCACCTGGGGCCCCTCCAAGGGAAACAGGGTCCCCTTCGACGGGATGTGTGGGGAGATCTGTGCGTTGATAAGGCGACTCTTGGAGATTCTCAGGTTCGCGCGCGAGGCCAGGGGGAGCGCGGGGGAAGCGCACGCGCCCATTTGCGCCGGGGAAAGGCCAGGGCATTAGCCTGGCCCATAAACCGAGCGTCTGGCCGCAGCCCCAGCCGTCAAACGTGATAAACACTCCGCGCGCCTGTTTTAAACAGCCGTCTGCCCCTTTCCTTTCGGTGGACAACGCGGCGGGGGGAAAAATACACAGCTGTCAGTCTGCATTAGCGCGCGCAGGGTTTCGCTGCCCAGTTTTCTGGCTGAGCAGCGAGCGCTTAACAGGCGCGTCATTGTTCGCAGGTAATATTTCCTGCTGCTTCCTAAAGCCGGTGCCCCCGCGCGCGCGTGTGCGCGTATGTTTGCGCGCGCGCGCCTGCGTGTGTACGTGCGTGCGTCTGTGCGCGCGTGTACATGTCTTTGTGCGTGCGGGTGCATGTGTGCGTGGGTGTGTATATGCTTGCGTGCATGCGTGTGCGTGCGTGCACGTGCGCATGCGTGTATACGAGTGCGTATATGTGTGCTTGTGTGCATGCGTGTATATGCTTGCATGCGTGTGCGTGTTTGTACATGTGCACGTGTGTGTTTGTATACGTATGCGTGTGTGCATGCTTGCCTGCATGTGTGTGCGTGCGTGTATGTGTGCGTATAAACGTGCGTGTGTGCATGTGTGTGTATATGCTTGCCTGCATGCGTGTGCGTGTGCATGCGTGTGCGTGTGTGCATCCGCGTGTGTGCGCGTATATGTGTGCATGTGTGCATGCATGAGCATGTGTGTGCGCACGTGCAGGATCCCGGCTTCAGCATTCCTGCAGGGCCTGCACTGCTCATGCTCTGCAAGCTAAGCAGTACCGGCCACCCCAGGAAGACCCCCAAGGTCAGAAGCACCCACGTGCATTGCTCAGGGTGCCTGTGGAGCGAGCAGGCAGACACATCTAGGGGCGCAGGCTGCTTCTGACAAGGCCTGACCTCAGATGTATTCTTTCCCCTGCGACTCATTCTGGAGTTTTCTGTGGCCACATGAGGGTCCAAGTGGCAGCTTGTAGGCCCAGGGTGAATCACAGATAAGACCCATGAGTCTGGCTGGGACAGAGACATGCGGACAGGGGTGTCCACCTGGAGGAAGACCAAGTGGACAGGGCTCAGCTGCACGCCCCCCTCTTTTTTATTTTTATTTTTTTGTTAATTCTCAGCTGAGGATATTTTTTTTCCATTGATTTTTACAGATACTGGAAGAGAAAGAGAGAAACATTGATGTGAGAGAGACACATCCATTGGTTGCCTCCAGCACTCGCCCCAACCCGGGCTGGGGATCGAACCTGCAACCCAGGTACCAGCCCTTGACCGGGAATCGAACCCGAGACCCTTCAGTGCGCCGGCTAATGCTCTAATCACTGAGCACACTGGCCTGGGCTATGCTTTCTTTGGTAAGAAGTCAACCCGGTATTGAGATTTATGGCCATACCCACAGCAGTCCCACAGAAGGGACATTCGGCCTCTGGGACAAAAAGCTGTACCCCTCATTTTCTCTGTGCACCCCACCGTTTAAAAAGGTCCCTGGTGGGTGTCATGCTTGGTGTCACTGTAGGCCCCCCAGGACCCCCAGACAGCAATGCTAGGAGACCCTGGGGACAATTTTTTTTTTTTTCTTTCTAAACATAGGTTGTAAATTTTTTTTCCTACTGGGTTCTGTTTGACTCTGGATTTGATTAATTACCGAGGTGTTTGGAAAAGCGTTGTACTGCGGGCAGTAGGCCATTGATTTACAAAGTGCGTACACGCTACTTCCTTCAACAATTGTAAATTCGTACCAAGGGGACCCGTGTGAACCAGAGCTGTGGGCCCTTTGTGCTTGAAAATGGATTTTAGGAAAAGCCCTCATGTTTGGGGCACGGTGAGCTTTCCTCAAGCAAGGGTGCGGGGACCAAGCTCTCAACCTCTCGGCGGCAATCCTCCTCCTCTCTACAATGCACGTCACTTTGGTTTTGGGGGGACGCTGTGGCCTCTTGGTTCAGGCTGGGGACAGGCCATAAGAGCTCACTGGCTGCGCTTTGGAGACCTGGTGATGTAACGGTGCCGGTCAGGTTAAAACTGCTAACACTGTCTTAGCGGGTTTGGCTCACTGGTTAGACCATCAGCCCCGTGCACTGACGGGTCTCGGGTTCGATTCCTGGTCAAGGGCAGGTACCAGGGTCGCAGTTTCGATCCCCAGCCCCCTTCGGGGAGCGTGTGGGAAGCAACCAATGGATGTGTCTCTCTCACATCGATGTTTCTCTCTCCTCCATCACTCCCTTCAACTCTCTCTAAAAGTCAATGGATTAACAAAATATAAAAATAAAAATAAAAATAAAGTGAGTTTTATTACTCACAGTCCTGGCCTCCTAATACTTTGGGAAAACAGGAGAGATGGAACCATTCTTCGAGCTGATGCATTGCACAAAATGGCAAGAAAATGCATATGTTTAACCTTGTAGTAGTTCATGGAGGAAACATACCTGGCTGCCCTTTCAGAGGCGATGGATGGACAGGCTGGTGATAGGATGAAATGGGTCCCCCTCCTACGACTTTGCTCGTAGAATTGTTGCTGGAATTCAATGCAATTTGCCTGCTGCCTAAACACTGAGACATGACAGCCATTCCTTTTTTTAAAAATCTTTACTCTAGGATATTTTTTCCATTGCTTTTCGGAGAGAGAGGGAGGGAGGGAGGGAAAGAGACAGACACACATAGACGTGAGAGAGACACATCAATAGGTTCCTCCCCCATGCACCTCAACTGGGGATCGAACCTGCAACCAATGTACACGCCCTTGACTGGGAATCGAACCCAGGATCTTCCAGTCTGTGGGCCGATGCTCTAACCACTGAGCAAACCAGTTGGCCATGGCAGGGCCATTCCTTTTTAAGTTAAAAAGAAATATACAGGATGGTTCTGCCATTGAGGACTGGGGGGAGGGGATGGTTGTGCGATATCACATAATCGGCATTTTATGCAACAGGCTATGGGGTCACTATGGCCCGAGCAGATCTGAGCATGGTTGGGGTACATGGAATTCAGCCATGCAGCCCATGGCAGCCAATTTAAGCATTAGGGCATGTTTATTACTCTTTTCAAAACAATAACTTGAGACTGCGAAGCTGGAGGTCTGCTTTGCTGGGAGAGTCTGGTGGGTTCCGAGAGAACAAATTGGTGGCTTTCTCTCAATCTTTCATTTTGGAGCAAACAAATGTTGACACCCTCTCTCCAACCACAAAGTATAGGGTGTCCTCCCCGGAAAATGTACACACATTTTAACAGCTGAAAACTCACTTAATTTTCACTCTTTTCCAGGTTTAGCTGATTTGAAATAACGGGTGAAGCCAGACTAAGCTTTGAACAAAGAACATTTATCCTAAAGTGCCCACTAGATTTTTTTTTTTTATGGGGATACATTAAAGATAAAGTTTACGGTACAAAACCGGCAACAATCGATGCATTGAGGGAGCACAAATACCGCACGAAATGATTCTTGATGTTGGCGATTCCATTGCTTCGAGTTATCAGCAGGGCCTGGACCAGAACAGTCATCAGTTTGAAAACAGGCGTTGACCAAAAAAAAAATTATTCATTTCTGTAGATTCTTTTCAATGTTGAAAATGAACTGTATGTTCATAAACACGGACTTTAGAATCATTCAAATTGTGTGTATATTTTTGGGGGGACACCCTGTATATACAAGACCCCATAAAGCGATGGGGATGGAAATAAAGAGGGGTGCTTTGGATGTTTTGAAAATGTTTAAATGGTTGAAACAAGTGCCGGAGAGAACTAGCATTTCTGGAGGCCTTTCAACAACGTGCCTGAGAGACCGTTACCTGTTTTCCAACTCATCCAACGTACCAGAGAACGCCTGCTGCGGAGAATCTCAACCTGTAATGTGAGGCGCGCTCGCGCACTTGGCGCAGAAATGGAGCCCGGGGCGCTGTAAAAACTTCCAATAACCCGGGGATTCTGGGGACCAGTAAATCCCGCTCGTTGAGTTAACAAACATTTATTGGGGATTTATCCTACTTAGTGCACCTTTTATAAGAGCCACACTTGCGCCATTGGAATTTTTTTCCCCCTTTAAAAAATAAAATTAAGAGACTTAACTTTTTCGGGGCCATTGGGGGTTTGCGGGGGGGAAAAATGAGCAGAAAGAACTGAGTTTTCCAGGCGTGGTCTCTCCTTGGCGCTGAGTTGCTCCCGCTATTGACGTTTGTGTTCATGGGATACATTTGTTACAATCGCGGAGGCAGCATGGATACATTGTAATTGAGGGACCCGATACAGTGTTATTGAGGGAACTCGATACATTGTTATTGATGGAACTTGATACATTGTTATTGATGGAACTTGATACATTGTTATTGAGGGAACTCCGCCGTATCCCAGAGTTCTGTCTCCCGCTGTTGTACATTCAATGTCTGTTGACAAGTGAATGACATGTCCTATAAAATAGTTTCACTGCCCTGAAAATTGTCTGCATCCCGCCCACTCATCTCAGCGGAAATTCTGAGACTCTGAGACACAATCTCCTGGATCTTTCTCCTCTAGGACCCATTTCAATCATTCCGTAGATTTTTAAAAATCTCCCTTATTTTAGCCCTACCCTGCGTGCTCTGTGGTTAGAGAGTTGGGCTGCGCACCAAAGGGTTGCAGGTTCGATTCCCAGTCAAGGGCATGTACCTGGGTTGCAGGTTCAATTCCGGCCCTGGTCTGGGTGCGTGAGGGACGCAACCAATGGATGTGTCTCTCTCACATCGATGTTTCTCTCTTTCTCTATCTCCCTCTCCTCTTCCCCCATCCCTTCCACTCTCTCTAAAAATCAATGGAAAAAATACCCTCGGGTGGGTGAGCAATAACTAAAAGAAAAATCTGCCTTATTGAAAAATGGATACAAATGTCAGCCTTGGGATTATGTCCGTGTGTCTTTACTCAGGTGCATATTTGCATACTTAGAAGACAAAATTCACAAACTACTGAGACGCAGGGGCAGGGAACCTTTCATGACCCAGAATTCGTTTTCCCTGGTGTTTTTATTTATTTATTTATCTTTATTGTTGGGAGTATTACAGATGTCCCCCGTTTTCCCCCCATTTCCCCCCTCTTTCCCGCTCCCACCCCCTCCCCAGGCCTTCCCCACACCATTGTCTCTGTCCAAGAGCTATGCTTATATGCATATAAGTTCTTTGGTTAATCTCTTCCCATCCCCTGCCCCCTTCCCCTCTGACAGCTGTCAATCCATTCTCTGTATCTATGAGTCTGTTTCTATTTTGTTTGTCATTTTTTTTATGTTCCTTAGATTCCCCATGTAAGTGAGATCATGTGATATTTGTCTTTCTCTGACTGGCTTGTTTTCCTTAGCATAAACTCTTCCCTCGTGTTTTTTTTTAGATGCCAAATGCAGCTGCTAAGATCACCCTCTCAGCTCATCCTCGCCAAGGATGTTCCCTCTGCTCTAACGCGGGATCGTGGACAGAAAACTGCTCATGACAGCCTGACAAATCGTCCGGAGCAGGGCCTGGCCCTCCGGTGCATGGGGGTCTTGGGTAGACGCTCACACGGCGGGGGTCTTGCTTGCATTGATTAGAAACGACTGCTAATAACAGTGAGCCAATGCTTGCAGCCCCGAACCACGAGTCCCTGATTTACACGGGGTAAAGATCTCATTAATCTTCCCGTGTATTTAAGCTCGATGCCAGCTCACCTTGACCGGGACCCGGTTTGATGAAGACAGAGGTAAATTCGCTCGGCTCGTCCCCAGCCTCTCTCGCCCTAAGACACGGCAGGCAGGCTTTTGATGGAGATGAGCTTGAATTTGGTATTTATTGCAAGTTTGCAACTGGTATCAACACAGTATAAATTAAGTGCTTTCTTTTGTCCTGGTTGGGTGCCTTAGTTGGATCTATGCACCAAAAGGTCTCAGGTTCGATTCCTGGTCAGGGCACATGCCTAGGTTGCACTTTCTATCCACGGTGGCGGTGTATGGAAGGCAACGAATCAATATTTCTCTCTCACATCGATGTGTCTCTCTCTGTGTCAAAATCAATAAATAAGTGGAATGCTTTTTTGTTGTTGTTAATTCTCACCTGAGGCTATTTTTTCCATTGCTTTGTAGGCAGAAAGGGGAGACAGAGAGAGAGAGAGACATCGATGTGATAGAGACACACCAATTGGTTGCTTCTTGCATGCACTTTAACCAGGGCCGGGGATCGAACCTGCAACTCAGGTATGTGCCTTGGACTGGGAATCGAACCCACAGCCCTTTGGTGCTCGGGCGGACTCTCTAAGTGCTGGGCCACACCAGCCAGGGCTGATCCCCACTCCTTAGAGGCCCCCCATCCTGCTCAGTCCCCACTGCCCACTGAGCCCCACGTTCAGTTTGCTCGTGAAGACGTTAGATGGTGACACAGAATTTTATTCAAAACCCGCAAAGCCATCGGAAGAAAAAAGGAAGAAAAAAAAAAGTTGACAAATGGCGCTTGCACGTCTCTTCCATGTTTATACATTCGGAACATGAGGCACCCACGGTAAATTCCAGAGATTCATTTGCGGTGTAATGTCATCCCTAAGAAGCCCGCTCGCCGCGGGGGCTGTGAGTGATGGAGCCGTGAATATTCTAAGAGGCGTTATCGACAATAAATCGTGTCCACCGGCAGACGTGTCATCATCAGAATATGGTGCGTGTTGGGGAAGCTGGTTTACAGCTTCGTTCGGGGATGAGCGTCGGAATGGCCCGGCGTGGGAGCTAATGGAAAAACATCCCCTCCGCCTCCCTCCTCCCCCCACCGCCCATCAGTACCCACCACACTCATGGGAAAGGAGTAGTTGGGAGCATTTGACTTTATTTTTATTTTATTTTATTTTATTATTTTATTTTATTATTTTATTTTATTATTTTATATTTTATTTTATTACTTTATTATTTTATTTTATATATTTTTTTATTTTAGTTTTTGGTTAATTGTCACCCAAGGATATTTTTTTCCTATTGATATATATATATTTTATTTTAGAGCGAGTGGAAGGGAGGTGCAGGTGGAGAGAGAGAGAAACATGGATGTGAGAGGCCCATCGATCGGTTGCCTCCCCGGACGCACCCCAGCTGGAGCTGGGGGTCCAACCTGCAACCCCCCACCACGCCCTTGAGCTGGATTGGAACCCATGACCTTTACCGTCTGCAGGCCAACTCTCTAACCACGGAGTAAACCGGCCAGGGTGGGAGCATTTCACATTTTCACGGGTGATGCTAAACTCTGGCAAAAAATAAGCTGATTTATGTGCCGAGTGGCTGTGGTGTGTGGGGGGGGAAAACCATCGCCAGGGGTGGGGAACGTCCTGCCCGAGGACCGAATACAGTCCTCGAAAGCATTTGTTCTGCCCTTGCCAAGGCCTCACCAAGGAGAAGCAGCGCCAGCCTTCCCATTAGGGGTGAGTTCATTAAACGTTTGACCAAATGTAGGGGGGCTCATTTTTAAGTTGATAACTTTGTATGGCCCGCGAATGGTGTTATAAATATCCAAATGGCCCCTGGCAGGAAAAAGGTTCCCCAGCTCTGGCTCTACTCTGTCTGATTGGTGGGCTTAGCGAAGGCAGACGGCTGAGACATTTGTGGAACTGCGGGTGCAAAGGGTGTGACGTGGGGGTTGGGCACCCGGGTCCCTTCTGGGCATCTCTAGATGTCGGGGGAATGACCTTTGGAGCATGAACATGAGTTTCAGCTAGATGATGGGATGGCTGTGCATTTACAGCCAGGACATGGGATTTTAAGATGATCCCTATAGACAGACCCAAAGGCCAGGAGATGTTGGCCATCACCAGAGGCCCAGGAGCAGGAAAGAGATGGTGCAGAAGCCCTTCCTTAGCTCTTTGGGTCCTCTGCCTTCATAACGGGGGTGCCTTCAAGTCGGAGTGTGTTGTGTCTGTATGTGAGCTGTGTCTGTGTTTGTTGCATGTGTTGCGTGTGTTGTGTGTGAGTTGTCGGTGTCCCTGCATCCTCTGCACCTGCCCCACTGCCACACAAGGACGGTGTTACTGTCCCCAGTAGAAGGAGCGTGCACAGAAAATATTATGTCTTATGCATATTGAGACCCAAGGGCAAAAATATCCTTTAAGTAAAATCTCATCCAGGTTAATCCACATCGAAATCAGGGCCTCACTGCTTTTCATGGCTGCGTAATATTCCACTGCATGGATGGGCCCCTATTCATCCTTCCTTCCTTCCTTCCTTCCTTCCTTCCTTCCTTCCTTCCTTCCACCCATCCATCCATCCATCCATCCATCCATCCATCCATCCATCCATCCATCCATCCTTCCTTCCATCCTTCCATCCTTCCTTCCATCCATCCATCCATCCATCCATCCATCCATCCATCCATCCATCCATCCTTCCATCCTTCCATCCTTCCTTCCATCCTTCCATCCATCCATCCATCCATCCATCCATCCATCCATCCATCCATCCTTCCATCCTTCCATCCTTCCATCCATCCTTCCATCCATCCATCATCCATCCATCCATCCATCCATCCATCCATCCTTCCTTCCTTCCTTCCTTCCATCCATCCTTCCATCCATCCATCCATCCATCCATCCTTCCTTCCTTCCTTCCTTCCTTCCATCCATCCTTCCATCCATCCATCCATCCATCCATCCATCCATCCATCCATCCATCCATCCTTCCTTCCTTCCTTCCATCCATCCTTCCATCCATCCATCCATCCATCCATCCATCCATCCATCCATCCATCCATCCTTCCATCCTTCCATCCTTCCTTCCATCCATCCATCCATCCATCCATCCATCCATCCATCCATCCATCCATCCATCCATCCTTCCTTCCTTCCTTCCTTCCATCCATCCTTCCATCCATCCATCCATCCATCCATCCATCCATCCATCCATCCATCCATCCTTCCTTCCTTCCTTCCATCCATCCTTCCATCCATCCATCCATCCATCCATCCATCCATCCATCCATCCATCCATCCTTCCTTCCTTCCTTCCATCCATCCTTCCATCCATCCATCCATCCATCCATCCATCCATCCATCCATCCATCCATCCATCCTTCCTTCCTTCCTTCCATCCATCCATCCTTCCATCCATCCATCCATCCATCCATCCATCCATCCATCCATCCATCTATCCATCCATGGACACTTGGGTTGTTCCCACTTTTTGTTCCTTGAACAGGTGCATACAAGGACCTGTTTCAACACTTGTTTTCAACTGTTTACTTTGTATACACCCAGGAGCAAGTGCTAATGGGTGTGGGGTCTCCTTCTGGGGTGATGACGATGCCTTGGAACTGGATAGAGGTGGAGGTTGGACACTACAGTGCATGGACTAAATGTGCCTGAAACGTGTTCACTCTCCGGTGGTGAATGATTTGCGTTATGTGACTTTTTACCTCAATTAAATAAATTTAAACAAAAGACCTCATGCCTAGACCGTCTTTCCAAAGCCACAGTGTCCTGATTGCTGGCTGACCGTGGAGCGGACAGTCAGCCACCCCATTCACGCCCTGGAGCTCAGCCTCCTGGCACAAGCATAGACCTTCTGGGTTTGGTGCTGTCACCCGAGGGTGCTGTCCCCGCCACTCACAGACTCAGGGACAGAACAAACGTACTTCAGCTGAACCTTGAGCGTGGGTCCTAGGGGCCGGGAGGGATGTCTCAATCCTGTTGTGAATCTCCTTTGCCTCCGAGACGCTGCTCATTTCATTGGAAAATCATTGCTAATTTTATTTGGGGTTTTGTATAATTCTTATTTAAAAAAATATATATATATTAGCCGCTCAGGTGTCACGACACAGAATACGATTTGTCTTCGATTAACTAGCTCCATCGGGTAACACTGCCTGGTGAAGGGATGGAGACGGGAAAGGGAAAATCCCATTTTGGGGGTCCTGTGGGTGCCCTCGGAGCTGCCCCTATAGAGACCAGAAAGGCCGTCCGGTGTTTGCAGCCTGGTTTTGATTCTCACTGAATGTCAGACCCCCGTGGGCATCATTTCTCACCTGAAATTGAAAGACGAGAGGAAGCTCGGGAGATGGGATCTCCTCCCGCCATCAACTCCAAGCCCCGGCAGCAGACAAAGAAAGAAAGGAGCATCTTAGGAATTAAAAAGAGGGACGCCAGGCTCGGCCGGTGTGGCTCAGCGGTTGAGCATCGACCTGTGAACCAGGAGGTCACGGTTCGATTCCCGGTCAGGGCTCGTGCTGGGGTTGCAGGCTCCTCGATCCCCAGCAGGGGGCGTGCAGGAGGCGGCCGATCAATGACTCTCATCACTGATGTTTCTCTCTCTCTCCGGCTCCCTTCCTCTCTCTGAAATCAATAAAAAGATGCTAAAAAAAAAGAGAGAGAGAGAAGCCAGAAAGCTCAGGATCTCACAGAGAGAAGAGAGGAAACGACATGATCCGGAGCGATGGGTCTTCCCTGTGTTTTTGGAAATTCGTACCTGGAGGGAGCAGGTGCATTGCTTTCCAGGCGGCTGGTTGTCCTGGGAGATGCCGAACGTCTCGAATCCCCCAAGTACCTGCCAACCGCTTGCAGGAAACGGAAGAAATTTTGGGGGTTCGCGACGATGGACAATGCAGAGGATCCCCTTTTAAGAATGGAACCGTGAAAGTCACATCTAGGCCTGGTCGGCGTGGCTCAGTGGTTAGAGCGTCGGCCGGGCACCGAAGGGAACTTGGGTTCGGATCCGGGTGAAGGGCACGTGCCTGGGTTGCAGGTTCGATCCCCGGCCCCAGTCGGAGCATGTTCGGGAGGCAACCCATTGATGTGTCTCTCTCATATCCATGTTTCTCTCGCTCTCTCTCCCTCCCTCCGGTCCATTCTCTCTAAGAATCAATGGAAAAAATGTCCTCAGGTAAGAATTAACAGAAAAATCAAACAAACAACCCTCCCCCCCCCCCAGACGTTTATTTCTCCCAGTTCTGAGAGGAGTGAGCCCAAGATCAAGGTGCCAGTTGTTTTCTTGTCGGGGGACAGCGTTTCCTTGTTTCCAGATGGCCCTCTTCTCACGGTGTCCTCACATAGTATAAAGGGTTAGACAGCTCTGTTCTATAAGGATACCAATCCCATTGGTCTAGCGGTTGTCAGTTTAATTTGCATGCCCCCGGCACCGAACCTAAGAGTGTTCATGCCTGTCCTCAGGACCTCATCGCCTCTCAGAGGCCCCACCTGCTAATAACGCCATCACCTTGGGGGTTAGGGCTTCAATATATGGATTTTTAAGGGAAGGGGAGACATAGACATTCAGTCCATGGCAGGGGACACAGTAAAGATGGTGACAGTCACCCCGGTGCTAGAACCTCCCCAGAGTCAAAACTGCTAATGAATGAGCAGGAAGCAGGAATATGGGAGACTGGGGCGTGTGAGCTCCCGGCCATTGGTTCCAGCACCCGGTGGGTGTCGGGTGGGGCGCCTGGGGCCCGGGAGCACCCCGGTCCTTTGCGAGGCTGCAAGGCCCCCATTCCCATCTCCCTCCTCTCTCTGTGCTGGATGATCAGCACGTTGGTGGCTCCTAGGAGATGTGAGATGTTAAAAGGAAAGAATCCCCACCCGGCCCCCTGCTGCTGTCCCCCTGCTCGGGGACAGGCCCTTCCAGCTCGTGTCCAAACCAGCCTTCGAGCTCCGTCCATCTCGGGTTCCATCCCTCATGGTTTCGCTCTGCGGATCGGAGACCCTGGACCTCAGAATCCGCAGGCCCCGGAGTCTCCACTTGGGCTCATGACATTCGGCAAAGAAACGTGTGTCTCTCATTGAACAGCCACGGAAGGGTTTTGCTCGCGCTCGTAAATAAATGACCCGTTTTCTCCAAGATCCCGAGGAAACGGAGTCTCAGTCAGACGGTAAGTCAGCCGAGGGCCGGAGACGCGGGCTGGGTCGGAGTGGTCAGCGTGCCGCTGTCCCCGAGGCCTGACGGGCTGGCCCAGGGTGCTGCAGACGGACCCTAGGAAAGTGGACACACGGAGGGCGGAGGGAAGGGAGGGCGACCGAGCCTCTAAGTGCGGACGGGAGCCGGCGATTGTCTTCCGCTAATGGCCACGCAAATGGCATTTATGGGCCTAATTTACTGAGCGTTAATAGTGGCGGAGTTGGGGTAAATTACTGTGATGCGAAGATTTACGTCTCGCGGGCCAAAGACTAATTTCCATAAAGCATTACAAACCCATCGCGCCCTCTCAGGATGCGACGAGCGGGCCCGCGGGGCCCCGGCCCTCCCCACACAGGACACACGCTCTCTTCTGTATCTATATCTATCATCTATCTATATCTATCTATCTATCTATCTATCTATCTATCTATCTATCCATCCATCCATCCATCCATCCATCCATCCATCCATCTATCTATCATCTATCTATCTATCTATCTATCTATCTATCTATCTATCTATCTATATCTATATCTATCTATCTATCATCTATCTATCTATCATCTATCATCTATCTATATCTATCTATCTATCTATATCTATCTATCTATATCTATCTATCTAATCTATCTATCATCTATCTATCTATCTATATCTATCTATCTATCTATCTATCTATCTATCTATCTATCTATCTATCTATCATCTATCTATCTATATCTATCTATCTATCTATCTATCATCTATCATCTATCTATCTCTATCATCTATCTATCTATATCTATCTATCTATATCTATCTATCTATCTCATCTATCTATCATCTATCTATCTATCTATCTATCTATCATCTATCTATCATCTATCTGTCTATCTCTATCATCTATCTATATCTATCTATAATCTATCTATCTATATCTATCTATCTATCATCTATCTAATCTATCATGTATCTATCATCTATCTATCTATCTATCATCTATCTATCTATCTATCTATATCTATCTATCTATCTATCTATCTATCTATCTATCTATCTATATCTATCTATATCTATCTATCATCTATCTATATCTATCTATCTATCTATCATCTATCTATCTATAACTATCATCTCTCTATCTCTCTATCATCTATCTATCTATCTCTATCTATGTATCATCATTATCTATCTATTATCTTTATCTCTTTGTCTCTACCTCCCTCCCCTCCCTCCTCTGTCCCAGAAATGAAATCTCGGGAGCCCACGGGCATTGCAGGAATCACAAGTGCACACAGGTAACTTCCCTGCTAGTCTTTGGCCTCCTGGGCGGCTGCTCCCTGCGGGTCCCCCGTCCGTCCAGGGTTTCCAGGGAACCTGGGGATGAAGCCGAGTGCCCAGGACGGCACGTTTCCCTCAGCACCCTGCGCGGCCCCGGTGGGTGTGGGACAGGAGGACAGTGGAGGTGGGTGGCATCGGAGGGCTGGGACCGTTAGGGGGTTTTTTGGGTTATTTTTTTTTGAAAATATGTCTTTATTGATTTGAGCGAGAGGAATGGAGGGGGGGAGAGAGAAACATCAATGATAAGAGTCATTGATCGGCTGCCTCCTGCTCGCCCCCGACTGGGGATCGGGCCCAAAATCCGGGAATCGAACCCTGACCTCCTGGTTCCTAGGCCGATGCTCAACCCCTGAGCCACACCGGCCAGGGCTCTAATGTACATTTAAGGACTGTGCCCGACTTGAATGTTAGCGGCTTTGGGGGCCGTTTGCAGCATAAACCACCCCCTTGCCCCCCCTCTTCTTTCAACCAGAGGCGAGCCTGGGGGCCACATCGGACACCCGGCGGCAAAACTGGGCCACGAGAAGCCCGATCCGCGATCAGAACGGAGGATTCTGTGGAAGGAAAAGCCGGCTCCAATCTGGGACACGGTCCTCACCCTAATTGGACGTGTTCACATTCGACACGTTAAATACGTAGGAAGCGATGCCCTAAATATTAATTGATGCTGGTTCTGCGGTGAGAGGAAGGGGGGGAGAAAACCCCATAGATTTCCAGGATTCAGAAAGGGACGTGCCTTTAATAAGTGGGGATGGTTTTGGAGCGAGAGGTGTCCGCGTGGGCCGGGGTGCGTTAATGACTCGCCTCGGAAAGGGGCTCCCGGGGAGCTCCCTTGTATCACACTCGCATTTATTAAATTAAGGGAGCAAGTCAAGCCTGCAGGAATAAAGGATCGTTTTTTATGCTGTTTGCACATTACGGGGTCCCCGAGGACCACTTATTTGGGGGCATGAATGCATCAGGCATCGGGCATAAACCGTAATGACGGCAGCCCCTCCGAGCACGGGGGCATTAATTGATTTCTAATGGAATTCGCGGGGGCGCCGGGGCTCAGCGCGTCACATGGGGCACCCTCTCCGAGCGCCGGGAGACAGTCCCGCACCCATCGGGGAACCCAGCCAAATACACTCCCCGCAGCTCATCCGATCCTTTGCTGTGATCACAGGGGACCGTGGCTCGGGGGGCTCCCTGAGGCCCAGCCCGGTTTGTGGGTTATGATTTATGTCGTCGTATTTTATTTTTTTATTTTATTTTTTTATTTTTGGTATTTTATTTTTTTTAAATGTGCTCTGAAAATTTCCATAGAGATATTTAATTCTCCGCCTCTTTCCATAATTTTATGGAATTAAAAAAAAAATGACAGCCCTGGCCAGTGTGGCTCAGTGGTTGGAGCGTCGACCTGCACCCCTAAGGGTTCCCGGTTCGATTCCCAGTCAAGGGTGTGCTCCTGGGTTTACAGGTTCGACCCCCGGCCTAGGCCGGGGCGAGTATGCGAGGCAAACCCATCCATGTGTCTCTCCCCCATCGATGTTTCTCTCTCTCTTTCTCTCTCCCTTCCACTCTCTCTAAAAACCAATGGAAAAAAATATCCTCGGATAAAGGTAATTTTTTTTACAAAGCGACGCTTCCAAACAGATCTAACCTGGGAACGTAATTCAGGCTCCTGGCCCGTTTTCCCGTCTGGAGTCTCCTGAGCGCTGCAGCGGCTGAGAGGAGACAGCTGAGCCCCAGACCCTCGTCCGGGCCCAAGGCCCCCATCCGCTCTCCCGCCCAGAGCTTGCTACCGAGAACAGTTAGGTCTAAACACTTTCATCTGAACAAGGTTAGTTTCTATCCTGTTGATGGTCGTCAGTGCTGGCGAGATTGCCAGGAAATACACAGCGAGAGAAAGAGAGGGGTGAGCGAGGTGGATTAGTTAGAGAAACAGAAACAGAAAATATACGAGAGAGAGAGGAAGCTTGAACAACCATCGTTGTGGCTCCCAATCTTTTTTTATTTTATTTTTTAATATATATTTTATTGATTTCAGAGAGAGGAAAGGAGAGGGAGAGAAACATCAATGATGAGAGTCATTGATCCGCTGCCTCCTGCACGGCCCCCGACTGGGGATCGAGCCCGCGACCCGGGCCTGTGCCCTGACCGGGATTCGAACCCTGATCGCCTGGATCCTAGGTCGATGCTCAATTGCTGAGCCACGCCGGCCGGGCTGTCTCCTCATCTTGAAAGTGAGGAGCTGTCCCATTAGCTAGCTCCTCAGTGGAGACTCCCCAGGTTTCATCTCCCTCTGGGGCAGGAGATCACACAAGGTCATGAACACGGCAGGTGACGGTCTCAGAGGCCTGCTGTTGTGTGAGATGACACCCGGCCAGGCCGCTCCAGGATGACCGATGTGGAATATAATATACACAGGCCGCCCTGGACCAGCCTGCAGCCGGTGGACCCCCGACCTCATGAACGAGGCCGGCCGGGACCAGGTGAGTCACCTGCCCCAGGTGTGGCGGATCTCAGACGCCCGCAACAGCCCCCTGGAGACCAGAACTGCCCCCCCGAAGACCCGTGCGGGACGATTCACGCTTGTTACGATGCTGAGCTTTGGGCCCGCGAGTTACGCAGCGGGCGCTAGCTGATACATTGTGCTAACTGTGGATTATCACCGGTCGCTATTCCCAGACGCGACGCTCGAAGACGCTTTCCGTTTAGAAATACGAGCTAAGTAGAAAACGCACGTCAACGTCACCCCTCGCCTCCAGCTTTGGAGTCACGATTGGGGGACCCCGGGCGGAAGCTGTGGGGAGCTGCAGACCTCACCGGCGTGAATGGAACCAGGAAAGGGGTCAGGGCTGCACCCTTACGGAAGCTGCTTCTGAAAATAGGGCTGATGAATCCCAGAATGACTCAGACCATCTCGGTATGATTATATGGCAGCTGGGCCGCAAACACCCCCTCCGAAAAAAACCCAACAAAACCGTGGTTATCTGACCAAAAGTGTCGAATTTCACTGGAATTCACCGTAGACGGCATCAAACAGTTTTATTGCCCGCACTTGGTTTTTAGGGTCACGGAGGAAACCTGGGGCGTGTTCTTGTCTAACGGTCAGCACTTCACGTTTTCCTCTCTACCCCACAAACCCCTTTTGAAGCCGTTGGCTCCTTCTGACCAGACGGAACCACATGACTCAATATTTCGAGTAAAATTTTATTTTATTTGGAACTAGGTTGGATTATAGATTTTTTTTCCCCCCGGGGGCGGAAGGAGCAGAGAAATATGCTTAGACAACCGTTTTTGGTGGTCTGGATTATTTTTTCTGCAATGGGTTTTTTTTTTTTTTTTTTTTTACGTTCCAGGAACGAGCTTTTCCTGGAAAGGGTTCGGGTGTGAGAAACCGACTTTATCTCTGCAACACCAGCTTGCGAGCGGAGGCACCGACTCGCCCCAGTGCCAAGAGCTTGGCTCCCAAGCCCGTCTCGTCCAAGACCCATCTTGCCCCGTCAGCTTAAACGCCTCTCGTAAACAGAATTCCTCAGCTGCGGAGAAGCCCTTGACCTAAATGCGAGCATCCGGAGGGAGAGAGTAAAGCAACGCAGATGAGGTAAGAAAAATAAAACTCGCACCTCCTCTCCTGCAGGACGTGGCTCAGGGATGCAATTAGCCCCGAGGGCGGGAGGGTTTAAGTGTCCAAAGCAATTGCCTTCCCCCTCCCAATTTTTTTTTTTTTTCATTTTCCTTTGCGGCTGCTAAGGAGTTGGGGATTTTAGCCACTTTAGCAGAACTATGGGAAGAAAACCCTGAATGTCGACCAAACAATTACGAGGCGATCGGCCGCCCCTTGTCACCATAATGCGAGGCGGCGCGGAACAGCTGTTTCCAACCAAATAAATTGCTGCTGTAGGACCCGGGCATTTACCACAAGGTCAAAATAAGTGAAATAGCACATCGTGGCCGTGGCCGTGGCCGTGGCCGTGGCCTGCAAGGGATCCCAACAGCCCTCCCCGTGGCGCACAGACAATGTAACACTTGGTCGCTGACAATGTAACGTTTTTTTGCCACTTAAATGTCGGTCGCTGACAATGTAACGTCTTTTTGCCACTTGGCGGGACAGGGATCCTGATGTATCTGTTGGGGCTGGGGAGACGTTTTGTAACAATGTAATTATCATCCTGAGGAGCTTGGGTCCCGTTTCTGCCGTGTGTCTGTGAACGAAACATTAGTTCCTTCGCGTTTTTTGCTGAACCAACTGTTGGCGTCTCCTGACGTCACGTCTAACGGGGAACCCGACAGCTTTGGAGGCAGCCTGTGGGCCACGTGGAGCAAACACATTCGGTTGGGGGGGGATATGTGGGTGTTAGTCTAGAGAAAGTGTGAGTTTTGGGGACACCAGCGGGGTTACCACGGAGTATGTGACTCTGTTTCCCCAGCTGAGCGGTCCTTGTGGGGGCTGGTGGGGTTGATCTGCAAATTGGGGAGCCCTGCCAGGGCCTCTTGATTTTGATGTTGGGGGTTTCTACCTGGTCTCAGGTCACTTTTAACACCTGGCAGCAGCCGTTTTTCTAACTGGAGCAGGGTGAGGCCGAAACAACCTCGGAGAAGTCGTCCACCGGAGGGGAATGACGAGTCTTTCAGGTTGGAAAAGGCCCCCCCAACCTGAGGTCACAGCCGTGTGTGTGTTGGGGTCCCAGGTGGGAGGCTTTGGTGTTAATTCTGTCAGTTTAAACACAATCATCGAGTTGCTGAGCACAGACGTACACAGACAGAATTTTCTTCGTGGGGGGGAAAATTACCAAACACCACGCCATTTCACGGATCCCGTATCGTATCCCGTTTTGTCTCAGGCGCTCTGATCCTAGACCCCGATGAGCCTCACACAAGTTGCATATCCATAGCTTTTCCTCCCTTTGGGTAAATTAAGACGAAACTGGCGACGCCGAACATTAACCGCTTCTAAGTAACAATTCGGAGGCATTTAACACATTTGAATCCCCACCTCTGTCTGGCTCCAAAATAACCTAATCATCCCAGAAGGACACCATCCCTGTGAACACTCATTCCTATATGCCTCCCCCAGCCCCTGGCAACCACGAATCCACTTTGCGGGTCTGTGGATTTGCCCGATCTGGGCGTTTCTTATAGATAGAATCAGACGCCATGTGGCCTTGTGTGTCTGGCTTCTCTCACTGAGCATCCTTGTGCTCAAAGTCCATCCACACCGTTGCCTGAGTCAGAGCCTCGCTCCTGTTCATGGCTGCGTAATATTCCACCCCAAGGACGAACCCCATTCTGTTTATCTGTTCACCTGTCAATGGACTTTTGGGCTGATCTTATCTTTTCTCACCACTATCTCAATGCCCAAAACATCTCCGCTTGCATCTCCCTGGCCACACTGGAGCGAGAAATGTGGGGGGGCAGGCGGGGAAGGGGGTGTCTTGACCTGACCCCTCAGAGGGGGCCATTTTGACCTTAAAAAACAAAAGCAATGACACGTCTCGGACATATTCACTTACATCTCCTTAGGTCCCTGAGAGTCAGAGCCTCGCTCCTGTTCATGGCTGCGTAATATTCCACCGCATGGACGAACCCCATTCTGTTTCTCTGTTCACCTGTCGATGGACTTTTGGGCTGATCTTATCTTTTCTCAGCACTATCTCAACGCCCAAAACATCTCCGCTTGGATCTCCCTGGCCACAGTGGAGCAAGAAATGTGGGGGGCAGACGGGGAAGGGGGCGTCTTGAGAAAGCTCATACATGCCTGACCCCTCAGAGGGGGCCATTCTGACCTTAAAAAACAAAAGCAATGACACATCTCCAATACATTCACTTACATCTCCTTAGGTCCCTGAGCGTCCTTGTGATTTCAACGCTGATGCTTTTCGAAGCAGATCCCAGCAGATCCGCTAACACGTGGCGGCCAATCCTGTGATGAAACTCGCCTCGGACCAGCTGTCTGGAGCTCCGAGGCTCCCCCGGCCCCCACCCCTTGAAGGCCTGACCAGAACCCACATAAAGACCCGAGCTGCGTTTGTAAAACGCGGGGCCCCTGGGCCGTCCTGGAGTCCACCTGACGTATTTAGCCGCATGGAGCCCTCTTCCTCTGACCTCCTAATTAATAAGATTAAGGCGTTCGGTCTGTGTGTCTGACATGCCGTGTGGCTTCGAGAGCCCCCCCCCCATTGCATATCAGTGCCACCTGGCTGGGGAAGGAGGGAACCCTCGTCTGCATGTGCCCAGACCCCCACCAGCCGGCCCAGGTCTTTCCCAGACAGATCACAAAGGACTCGGCCACGTAACAAATTATAGCTGAAAAAGAATCGCCGTCGCCCCTGTTTTCAAATTATTCCATTTCTGGGGAATCTCGGTCCCTCTCCAAGAAAAGGGAGAGAGCCCGTCCACTGGGGGCCTTTGGTCCTCAGCTTATGGTAATAACGGGGCTCATGTAAAATGCATGAGGTGTGTCTTTCTAAGGGAGACGACGGCTGGTAATTACTCCGAGTCCCTCATCCCGAAAGGATGCTTGAAAAAGACCCCCGTACGTTGCAGCCTAATTACTCCTAGACAGTCGAGCACAAAATGACTTTCATCTGCTCCAACATGTGGACCGGCCGATATTAGAACCGCGCTTTTTTTTTTTTTTTTTTTTTTTTGCAAACAGCTGGCCGGCTCGGCGGAAAATGAAGCCGGTGTTGTACAGGCCTGATTGCAACGTGCATTTTTTTTTTTCCTGGTAATTAGGTATATTAAAGACAGACTCCCGCGTGGGCCCGCGCCGGGACGGAAAACATTTCTTCGGAAGGATGAGTCGCCGCGAAGAGGCACTGGCCGTCCCGAGGAACCTGGTAGGGCCTGCGATAGATGTAGAGCCACCTGGCCGCAGGTGTGAGCCAGGCGCTCAGGTGCCCGTGGTGGCTGGTGCTCCGATTGCTCTCTCTGGGCACGAGCGTCTTTTTTTTTTTTTAAATCGTCGCCTGAGGATATATATTTTCCATTGATTTTTAGAGAGAGTGGACGGGGGGAGAGAGGGAGATCGGGCCTGCGACCCAGGTACATACGCTTGACTGGGAATCGAACCTGAGACCCTTCGGTCCCTGGGCCGAGGCCCTCACCACTGAGCAACACCAGCCAGGGCAGGTCCGAATGACTTAATGGTGGTTTTGCAGGTCTCTACTGGCCTTATTCTGGGGCTCAGGCCACATCCACGCGGGAGGGACCGTGACGAGGGATACAGGCCTGTGCACGTTCACACGGCGGGAATATCTCCGGGATGGAGGCTGAGGCCGATGGGGTACCTGAGCCTTGGCAGGAGGGAGGGTCACCGGGCACCCATGTTCCTGGAGGCGGTTGCTGTTTGTTTTTTTTTTTAAATCCTCACACGAGGATATTTTTTTCCATTGATTTTTATTTTTATTTAAATATATCTTTATTGATTTCAGAGAGAGGAAGGGAGAGGGAGAGAGAGAGACAGAAACATCAATGATGAAAGAGGCATTGATCGAGCCTGCAACCCGGGCATGTGCCCTGACCGGGAATCGAACCCTGATCGCCTGGATCCTAGGTCGATGCTTAACCACTGAGCCAAGCCCGGCCGGGCTCCATTGATTTTCAGAGAGAGTGGGAAAGAGAGAGAGAGAGAAAAACATCGACGTGAGAGAGACACATTGGTTGGTTGCCTCCTGCACGCCCCCCGACCTGGGCCGGGGATTGAACCCGCATCCCAAGGACGTGCCCTTGATTTCGAATCGAACCCGAGACCCTTCGGTGGGCGGGCTGATGCTCTAACCGCTGGGCAACACCCCAAAAGGGCAGTGTTTGTTCAGGGTCATGACCCCTTGTCTCTGGCAAGGGGTAGATGCTGAGAGAAGCGCCTGAGGTGCTTGAACCCAGACTCGCTGACCGAGTGGCGGACTTGGGCGCAAACGTGAGCTGAGGGTCCTCGCGCCAGGGCGCACGGCGGGGCTGCTTCCAGCTTTCCCCCTCGATTGTGAGGGTCGAGACAAACCAGGACGCCTGCACCGCGTCCTCAGAGCCGGGGATTTTCCGGGTCACTCTCCGAGCAGTTCGCACGTCCTGCTGTTCCACCCGACCTTGGCTCCGGCCTCAGGCCTCCTTGCTGGTCCTCAGCTCCAGCCCCGTCTCCACCTCCCACGACCTCTCCGGTAAATCCTGTTCGCAATCTATGGCCCCTGGGCCTGCACCAAAGACCATGCCACAGGTCCCCGGGGTCCCCGACTCTCCAGCACCTCTCAGATTTCTCTCCTTTCCATCCTCTGGAGAACCTTAAACTCACCCACCTCCAGGCCTTTGTTTTTGCCGGGCCTGCGGCCAGGAGAGTGGTTCCCACCAATCCCCTTATCAGTCTGAGTGAGCGGAGCCGTCTCTCCCGACCCAAGCAGATCCCTTGGGGATCTCCCACCATATCCGCTCACAAGTCCTGGGCCTGGGGGTCTCCGTCAGCGGACGTGCTCCTCCAAGATGCTATCCGTGGGCGCAACGCACCTTCTCGGTGCCTGAGAGCAGTAGATGCTCAATAAACGGCCCAGCTGCTGGTGCCTCACCTCTTTTTTTTTTTTTTAAATATGGGAAAGTCACTTTATTACTCTAAAGTATCCCTAAGAATTCTTTTAAAATTTTGTTTGTCATTGAAAGTATGACAGATGTCCTCCTCGCCCCAGACTGACCCCCTCCCCCTTCTCCCGTCCCCTCCCCAGGCCTTCACCACTGTGTCCATGGGTGAAACACCCACCAGAAAGAACTTGTGCACCCCTATGTTCATAGCAGCGTTATTTCCAATAGCTAAGATCCAGAAACAGCCCAGGTGCCCATCCGTAGATGACCAGATAAAAAAGCGGTGGTACATCTGCACGGTGGAATACTACGCAGCTGTGAAAAAGCAGGATCTCGTACCCTTTGGGACAGCAGGGAGGGACCTGGAGGGTATTATGCTGAGTGAAATAAGCCCGTCAGAGAAAGACAAGTGTCCCGTGATCTCACTCATATGTGGAATCTAAAGAACAAAATAAACTGGCAAATAAAATAGATCCAGAGACATGGAAGCATGGAGCAGACGGAGGGATCTCAGGGGGAAGGTGGGGACGAAGGGGCCGGAAGGGATTAACCGCCCGTTCTTGCAGCTCATACTTACCCCCCAGGACCTGGAAAGGTTCCTCCCCCCGGGCAGCCCCAAATCCAGGACCTTGCTCCACGCCGGGCGGGTGACCCCATGCTCTCAGGGGCCCCCTCTGACCAGATCCATGGGGTTGGAGTTGGTGTCCCCGGCTCCTGGCTGATGTGCTCTGTCGACATGCACAAAGGGAACACTGTGGGGTAACAGAAAGGAGATGCCAGGGGACTCCTCCCAGGCAGGGGGGAACGAGACAGTGGCCGTGATCGAGGGCATCTGGGCGCCAAAGCTCCGCCTGGCACCCTGTCTCCGTGGGAGGTGGATTCTCCTCGAAGCATGCTTCCCGAAGCTGCTCTGTCTACCGTCCTCTCTGGCCCCTCTTGCTCGCAATAAATAACAGATTTGCCTCCGTGAAACAAACAGATGGAGGCAGCTCTAGGGAACGCCGGAGAGGGAGGGGGGCTCCCGTCGAACTAAAAACATTACACATTCGACACCGCAACCAGCGGCCTCCATTGATTGCTAATAATTTAATCCTTGTAACAGACTACAGAAGCCCATTATCTCGGAGTCAGCATTCAATCGATGTATTTTGCAAAATAGAGTCTATTGGGTGCACACTAATAAAGGAAACGTAAGAGACCCTCTGGGCTTCATTTACTGGTGGTTGTGGGTTTTTTTTTTGTTTTTTTCTCTCTCCCCTAAGTAGCAAAGACTCATCATAAAACCGTTTCTTTGTTAATCCTCACTGAAGAGTGTCCCTGAGACCAGCTAGGGAAATCGATGGTGGAAACTATGGTTAAAAACTTGGACACGGACTTGGAAACCACAAAGCGACGGGGCAGGAGATACACAGGACACACGGACGGGATTCCTGGGGATGCTGGATCGCAGGGTACGTCCGGGGTGGGGTGTGTGCAATGAGATGTTGTGGACACACCCCAACTGAGAGAAATCAAATCGAGAGACCCCACTTGGCCCAGGGCCCAAGGAACAGCTGTAGAGGTGAGGGTGCACCCAGCAAAAGCGTGGGGAAGCCATCCTTGACAATCCTTGGATTCATTCTCTGTGTCAACTAACAGGCCGTGGGGGGGGGGGGGCTAGACGATCCATGATTCTAGGTGTGTCTCGGACGCCGTTTCTGGATGAGATCAGCCTGTGAATGGACGGACTGACGAAAGCAGATTGCCCTCCGCAGTGTGGGTGGGCCTCTACTAATCAGTTGATGGGTGTAATAGCACAAAAGGCAGAGGAATGAGGAATTTGTCTCCCTCTTCCCCCCCTTTTTTCCTACATCACTGTTTGAGCTGGGACATCTCATCTTGTCCTGCGTTCGGACTGAATTATACCTCTGGCTCCCCCTGGGTCTCCAGTTTGCAGAGGGCGGATTGTGGGAATTCTCCGTCTCCGTAATGACACGAGCCCATTCCACATAATCGATGTTTCTGTGTCTCTATTTCTCTCTCTCCCTTCCTCTCTCTGTCTCTGTTTCCCTCTCTCTCTCCGCCCCCTTCCGTTGAAGATCCGCCTATAACATTGGATTCCCCCCAAGTTTAACTACTGAGAGCCTCTTGTTGACCAGAAACCTTACAGGTCACATAAACAGATGCTAAACACATAGTCTGTGTGCAATGCGTACTCTCTACTGTATTTTCACCATAAAGTCAGCTACGGAAAAGAAAATGTTATGAAGAAAATCATAAGGGAGAGAAAACACATTTGCAGCACTGTACGTATTTATTGAAAAAAACTCCCCGCCCGGGCGGACCCGCACCGTTCAAACCGACCTGTACGACACGGGTTGGATGCCTCCCACTTTGCTTAATTGTTGGTCCGCTGAAGGACGGACACCCATGTCCGCTTTTTGCCTCCTGTGAATAAATCTGATTTAACCTTTTGGGTCAATGCCAGATGCCCAGGCGTGCGATGTCCGAATCGTAGGGTTCTTGTACGTTTAGTTTTTGAAGAAACTGCCCGGCAGCTGTCAGGAGTCGTCCTATTTTCCATTCCCGCTGGCAATGGATAAACGACCCAGGTTTCTTTATCCAGAAAGCATCGATTTGGAAAATTGTGGGTTTTTTTTTTTTTCCCCTTTTTTCATTTCGTCATTGCAAACACATGGAGATGAGGTTACGGGAACACTGGGGACGTGTGCTCTGGCATTTAGTTTATATTTTTAGGCTTATTGGGGGTATCACTGACATGCGAACATGTGAGATATAAAAATGTATGTCATGGTGATTTGATAGATGCCTGCTGACGGCATTTTATTTATTTTATTTATTTTGGTTTTGTTTCTAATGTGTTTTTATTGAATTCTTAGAGAGAGAGAGAAAGGAGAGGTTAAGAGAAACATCAATGAGAGAGAAACATCAGCCGGCTGCCTCCTGCACGCCCCCTACTGGGGATCCAGCCTCAACCGCAGCATGAATGGAACCATGACCTCCTGGTGCAGGGTTCGACGCCCAACCGCCGAGCCACGCTGGCCGGGCAAGTGATGGCATTTTATTTTCATGATTGGTGTGTTTCTAGCACACACAGATAGAGCCTAATTTAGTTGTTTGCGATGCAGGTGCGCTGAAATCTGTTCCTGTAACAATAGAGTCCTATCTCCGAACAATATTCAGAGCACCGTGTGTTGTTGTGGATGTTGGCCCAGGGCTGCGTGCCGAGGAGCAGGTTATGGATTCGCTTTCAGGGTCTGTCCAGGAGCCCTTGTAGGTGTGACTTACGGGATACTGACCAGGGGAAAGTTACTCCTCAGCTGCATGTGAGGTTTCCCCCCCTCCCTGTTGATGGGTTTGTGTGGAAATGCTTGTGTCTTCCCGCCCGGACCCCGTAGGGCCAGTGCGTGGCTCACATTTCTGGGATCACAGGGCACAGAGCAGAAGGGGGCTCTACTCTGTTGTCACCTCTGTCTCCATCTCCATCTCTCTCCATCTCCATCTCCATCATCTCCATCTCTATCTCCATCTCTTTCCATTTCCATCTCCATCTCTCTCCATCTCCATTTCCATTTCCATTTCCATCTCCATCATCTCCATCTCCATCTCCATCTCCACCTCCATCTCCATCTCCCTCCATCTCCATCTCCATCTCCCTCCATCTCCATCTCCATCTCCCTCCATCTCCGTCTCCACCTCCATCTCCATCTCCATCTCCATCTCCATCTCCACCTCCATCTCCATCTCCCTCCATCTCCGTCTCCACCTCCACCTCCATCTCCATCTCCATCTCCATCTCCACCTCCATCTCCATCTCCCTCCATCTCCATCTCCATCTCCATCTCCCTCCATCTCCATCTCCATCTCCATCTCCACCTCCATCTCCATCTCCATCTCCACCTCCATCTCCATCTCCATCTCCACCTCCATCTCCATCTCCCTCCATCTCCATCTCCCTCCATCTCCATCTCCATCTCCATCTCCCTCCATCTCCATCTCCACCTCCATCTCCATCTCCATCTCCCTCCATCTCCATCTCCATCTCCATCTCCCTCCATCTCCATCTCCATCTCCATCTCCATCTCCATCTCCATCTCCATCTCCATCTCCATCTCCATCTCCATCTCCATCTCCATCTCCATCTCCATCTCCATCTCCCTCCATCTCCATCTCCATCTCCACCTCCATCTCCATCTCCCTCCATCTCCATCTCCACCTCCATCTCCATCTCTACCTCCATCTCCATCTCCACCTCCACCTCCATCTCCACCTCCACCTCCACCTCCATCTCCACCTCCATCTCCATCTCCATCTCTCTCTATCTCCATCTCCATCTCTATCTCCAACATCTCCATCTCCATCTTTTTCCACCTCCATTTCCATCTCCATCTCCACCTCCACCTCCATCTCCACCTCCACCTCCACCTCCATCTCCACCTCCATCTCCATCTCCATCTCCATCTCTCTCTATCTCCATCTCCATCTCTATCTCCAACATCTCCATCTCCATCTTTTCCACCTCCATCTCCATCTCCATCTCAATCTCCCTCCATCTCCATCTCCACCTCCATCTCCATCTCTACCTCCATCTCCATCTCCACCTCCACCCCCATCTCCATCTCCACCTCCACCTCCACCTCCATCTCCACCTCCACCTCCACCTCCATCTCCACCTCCATCTCCACCCCCATCTCCACCTCCATCTCCACCCCCATCTCCACCTCCATCTCCACCTCCACCTCCATCTCCATCTCCATCTCCATCATCTCCATCTCCATCTCTTTCCACCTCCATCTCCATCTCCATCTCTCTCCATCTCCATCTCTCTCCATCTCCATCTCTCTCCATCTCCATCTCCATCTCCACATCCATCTCCATCTCCACCTCCATCTCCATCTCCATCTCTCTCCATCTCCATCTCCATATCTATCTCTATCTCTTTTCTTTCCCTCTTACCCATGGGCACACAAGAGAAAGACCATGTGAGGACACAGGGAGAAGATGGCCATCCACACTCCAGGAAGAGGCCTCATGAGGAACCAGCCCTGCCCATGCCTTGATCGTGGACACCCAGTCTCCAGGACTGTGAGAGGTTAAATGTCCGTTGTTTAAGTCCCAGTGGGTGGTGTTCGCTATGGCAGCCCAAGCTAGGACAGGAGGATGGGTTGATGGAGAGTTGGAATGACCCGCTTGGCCCACCAGTAAGGACAGCTTCCAGGTGCTTCTACCAGGCTCACCTGCAGCGCCCACCTGTTCCTTCCTTAAGCTTGAGTTTCTCCTTGGTGACACATTTACGAATCCTTGATGCCACTTTGCTTTGGGTGCCATCAGAAAATTCAGGGCAACTTTGTCATACAAAGAAGTTTGTGAGAAAAATTCAAACTATGAAGGGTTTGTTTTTTTTTAATCCATAAGTTTTCTTACATAACAACTCCATCCAATTAGCGATTGGCGTCTTCTCTGCCAGCCAAGGAGATGCGGCGATTGTCACAATAATTTAAATCCTTTGACTGCCCATGTTTTGGACACAAATTCCCACTTACGTGGTGGCATATATTCTCGTAAATTTGCTCTTTGTAGAAATCGTGTCTCCCTTAGACTCGCTCCTAAGAACAAATCTCGCATGAAGGGAAAACATTTTAAAAATTAATTTTATTTTTTAACAGCCGTTTAAGTCCACAACAAAATCAAGGAGAGGGCACAAAAATTAAGAGGGAAATGTGTCGACGAGAATCACCCCTGTGTCTTTAGTCCCGGAGTCTCGGCCGAGTTTATCGTGACATTTTCTATCACCTTGATGGCATCTAAAATTAACCAGGCACAATTAGGGCCCCCCCATGGTGCCCCAGAAAGGTATCATTATTTATCATTACCGGGTTCCATCATAAAACAGGGTCAGCCGTGGTATTTTTAACACCGAACTCGGAGACAGGACATAATGTGATCGCGGATGTCATCACCATCATATGGAACTTCCAGGTTTGAATAGATTAAAAAAATGACAAGAAGGGGGGGGGGGAATGTGATTCATGTGTGAGGGCAGAATTAGGCAAGTGTTTCTTTTTAAAAATAGATGTTTTTATTGATTTTGTATCGGGAGAGGGAGAGAGAGAGAAACGTCAATGATGAGAGTCATTGATCGGCTGCCTCTTGCGCCCCCTACTGGGGATTGAGCCCCAAACCCGGGCATGTGCCCTGAGCAGGAATCGAACTGGTGACTTCTTTGTGCATGGAAACGCTCAATCCACCGGGTCACAGCGCCGGGCAGGCGTATGATTCCTTAAATTGTCAAACAATTGCTGAAATCTGACCCCCGAGAAGAGGCTGATCTGGTGGGAGAGCTGGAAGATGCCACGTTGAAGGGCCTCTGGGAGGTCAGAGGCAGACTTTTGGGGGTTCTTTCGTACGTGGTAGGTGCTGCAAACACAGCGCCTAAGTCAGACATCCGCAAATTTCAGCCCCTGGCCGATGCGGCCCCCTGCTTGCGATTTTCAATAAAGTTTTATTGGCACACGGCCGTGAGCATTTGTTTACATATAGCCAGGGGAGGGGGCTTTCCTGCTTCGTGGGAGGGCTGAGTTGTTGCAACAGACACTTTAGGGGCCACGAAGCTAAAAATATTGCCCGTGTGGCTCTTGACACAAAGCTTGCCCACCGTGGTATAAAGGGGGGGGTGTGTTTTTAAAATATTTTTAGAGAGAGAGGAGGGAGAGGAGAGAGAGAGAGAGAAACGTCAATGATGAGAGTCATTGATCGGCTGCCTCTTGCACGCCCCCTACTGGGGATCGAACCCCCAACGCAGGCATGTGTCCCGACCGGGAATTGAACCCACAACCTTTAGGTGCCTGAGACTAACCCCGACCGACTGAGCCACACCGGCCAGGGCTAAAGGCTGTTTTATGAACCTTTTATAAAGACGAGGGGATTCTTTGCTTTACTTAATTTGTCAAAGGGGCACCGTTTCTTTCCGAAGCCGTGGAAAGGTCCCCAAACAAACGGAAACCAATTCCGTTGCTTGGAAACCTGAGCCGATGGGATCGTTCAGTCCCCCCGGGGCCCTTTTCCAGGACAAAAGGCGAGACTTTGGAACCACTGTCCAGGCCGCTGTGCAGGACAAAGGCCCGTCGAAGGCGGGCGGGTCGTCCTGGAGGCCCCTTTGTGGTCCACTGTCGGGCTGCGGGCTCTCCGAGGGTTGAGCTGCGGTGTTGGAGCTGATAGCAGACAACTCCGAGGGGCCTAGCGACCAGGGGCCCGCGTTCTTGGGTCGCAAACAGCTCTCGACGTGAACCCAGGCCCCCGTGACTCCGGGTCGCAGGTGCTCTTAGAATATTTCACCTTCGGCTGACTTGAAATAAATCATATTTGCTTCTGTTTTAAGCAAGAATTAATCCCTGATGTGAGCTCCCCCCCTCCCTTTTTATTTTTATTTTTTTGGAAATTGTTTTAAAAAATCGTGGGAAGCCCCAGCAGGTTTGGGTCCGTGGTTGGCGCGTCGGCCTGTGGACTGAAGGGTCTTGGGTTCAATTCCAGCCAAAGGCACGTATGTGCCTCGGTTGCAGGTTCAATCCCGGTCTCCGTCGGGGCGTGTGAGGGAGGCAACGAATCGATGTGTGTCTCTCACATCTCTCTCTCTCTCTCCCTTCCACTCTCTCTAAAAAAAAAAATGGAAAAAATATCCTCTGGTGCCGATTGGAACGAAAACTGTGGGAAAATACGTATACTGCAAAACTGGGCAGTTTATTTTTAAGCGTATTTTATTGGTATTACAATGTTCAGCGTGTTGGACCATCGTCACCACCCTGAGCAGGGGCCACCTCGGTTTAGACCAACCGGGGAACCGAGAATTGGCCTCAAGCGCCAACAGCTATTTAATTTCATGTTGAACTCAGAACAGAGACCTCCAGATCTACACGGAAAGGAGGGAAAACGTCACGGGGCTGGAGCCAGGAACGGACCCACGGGTTTGGTCGCCGGCCTGGCCCAAGGTACACCCTCCCTTCGGGACGTGTTTTTTTTTTTTTAAATATATTTTTATTGATTTCAGAGAGAGAGGGAGGGACAGGGGGAGACAGAGAAACATTAATGATGTTCCCCTTGCTGGGGATCGAGCCTGGCACGTGCCCTGACCGGGAATCGAACCCGTGACCTCCCGGTTCGCCGGTTGACGCTCAACCACTGAGCCACGCCGGCCGGGCTGAAACGTAAATTTTCAGCATCCACCTTGTGGCCCCTGAGCGGGGGCCTCCCTGCGTCGGGAGCCCGTTGACAATGCGGCTCAGAGAAGTCGCAGGTTATTAATAAACAGGGGATGCTACTCTCCCCCCCCCCCCGGCCCACGGTTGACACGTGGCTGCCTCGGGAGAGGCCAGCCTACCCGACTCGGATTCCCGGCGTCATTATTATTCAAAGACCATCAAGGTGTTGGCGCCGTTTCGCGGGACGCCAAAGGCCAAGTTCCTATTTCGAGAGTTTGACACCGAGACCATAAATTTTTCATGTGTGTCCCTCCCGTGGCGCAAAACGCTCACGCATGAATAAACGATGCCCGCAAGAAGAAATCCTCGAGGCGTGCCCAGCACCGCCTCCCCTTTCCAACTTTCCTGGATTCTCTCCCGCCCGGAATACAAAACATGCTATTCTTTTTATTTTTATTTTTTTTATTTGGGTTAATCTTCACCACAGGATATTTTATTTTTTCCATTGATTTTTTTTTTTTTTTTCCAGAGAGAGAGACACACACACACATCAATTGGTTGCCTCCTGTCTGCGCCCCAACCGGGGCCGGGAATCGAACCCACAACTGAGGTACATGCCCTTGACTGGGAATCGAACCCAGGACCCTTCCGTCCGAAGGTCGACGTTCTTCTAATCACTGAGCCAAGCTGGCCAGGGCTCTTTATGTTTTTAAAGATCTGACCACCGTGTGGGCATCTCGGGAGTAAAGACGTTTCCCTGGGCGGCCACTCGCGTTCACAGCGGATACAGGGGGTTGGTTCTTCTGTGCTTTGAACCCCAGAAAAATGTCATTTCCCCCCGTTCCTTTAAAAATCAAATTACGACCTGAGGTCGCATAAAATATCTTCTGTGCGGTTCATAGAAACAGGACCCTGGAAGTGGTCACAGTCCAGCCACCCTCCCCTCCCCACCGCGTCCCATCCGCCTCCGAGGATACGCTTTTACGGTTTCGCTTCCGTGTCCGACGTGGCGAGATTAAAAAAAAAAAAAAAGCACCCATTATTTATTAATAGCCCTCTATGTTCTAAACGTTTCTTTTTTTCTGGTGCGGAGAGGGTAACGGGGGGGGGAAAAAAAAAATCATTTGCCTTTTAATGGGGTGTCAGGTTTGTTTCGCAAACCCTCCTAAAAGGTTATCTTTGTTGCTCCACGGACCAGGGCACTTTCCAGAATCAATGAGACGTCTGTTCGCGGGGTAATTCCAGGGTAATTCCTCGGAGGTTCCGTGGAAAAGTTAATTTCACCGTTTTTGCAAAGTGGAGGGGTGGGCCCCGAGCCCGCGGTTAACTGTTTGCATATGCAGGCGGGCCCGGACCAGCCTCACACGTCCTAAATAACCCGGGGCGGCCCTGCGTCCCCGGCTTCTTGGCAGCGGGCTGGGGGTCAGAGCTCACGGAGGTGTCCGGTCCAATTAGGGGCATCGTAAACCTGTTGCCTTGGGCTCCTTCGGGCCGGCCGGGCGGGGGGCCTGCGTCCAAGGAAGGGGCGGGAGCGGCTGGGATTCCGGTCGGACCTCGTGAGGAATTTCGTCCCATTCCGGGCGTGAAGGTGCTGTTTGTGGGCCATCGCGGGCAGTGACCGACCGCAAGGGTTTGCTTGGGTCTAAAATTCTCTCTCTTTTTTTTAAAATACCGACGGATTTGGGGAGAGAGCGGATGGGAGGGAGGGAGAAAGACACACACACGTCGATGTGAGAGGCGCATGGATGGGAGGCCTCCTGCACACAGCATCCTGACCAGGGCCGGGGATCGAGCCCGCAACCCAGGTACGTGCCCTTGACCGGGAATCGAACCCAAGACCCTTGAGTACACAGGCTGAGGCTCTAACCACTGAGCCACACCAGCCAGGGGCTAAAATTCTCTTTTGTGGGCCCTGCCCGCCTGGTGATTCTACGGAGGGGACCTAACAGCAGGTAGGAGCGATCGATCGACCGATTATGGAGAGCGTGGCCGGCGTCCCTGCCGTGAGCGTGGAACCTGGGTGGTCAGCTGGGGGACAGGGCTGGCTGGCTGGCCGCCCGGCCCTCCCCCCGACAAGACGTGAGTCCCCGGGCGGCTGGGTGACTGGTATACGTAGGAAACATCCCGGAGGGCTGAGGGTGGACCTGTGAGTCTTGTTCACCGGGAGGTGACCCCTGTACACCTCGTAGGGCCTCCCACGGGTTCCTGGGGGGACACAGGTGGCCTTGGAGGTGACCTGCTAGGGTTTAGGAAATGCAGGCGTTTGTCGGTGAGGGGGCCTGGCCAGGAGCACAGGGTGTCATGTGGAAAGGAAGGGCCGGTCACTCCCGGCCTGTGCTGAGTGACCACAAGTGGTTCTTGTGAGATGAGCGGGCCCCCGACCCCCCGGAAGTCGGGCTCACTCAGGCCCTGGGAGGAGGCAGGGTCAACGCCGGCTGCCTTCTGGTTCTCTAGGGTGTCAGTGGACGTCAGAGGCCCGCCCAGGGCACCAGCACCCAATCCTGACCATGCCCGGGGCACGCTTGTGGATGGTCGTGGGGCTCCAGGGAGGACATGCCCCTTAGCTTTCTGCTTCAGGTGGGGCCACCATCCCAATATCCACCCTGTGACCCCAAATATAACCTCCACCCCAATCCCCACCCTGTGACCCCAGAAATGACCTCCATCCCCAATCCCCACCCTGTGACCCCAGAAATGACTTCCACCCCCAATACCTATCCTGTGACCCCAGAAATGACTTCTGGCCTTGATCCCCACCCTGAGCCCCCAAAATGACCTCCATCCCCAATACCCACCTTGTGACCCCAGAAATGGTGTCTGACCTTGATTCCCACCCCGAGCCCCCCAAAATGACCTCCATCCCCAATCCCCACCCTGTGACCCCAGAAATGGTGTCTGACCTTGATCCCCACCCTGAGCCCCCCAAAATGACTTCCATCCCCAATACCCACTCTGTGACCCCAGAAATGGTGTCTGACCTTGATTCCCACCCTGAGCCCCCCAAAATGACCTCCATCCCCAATCCCCACCCTGTGACCCCAGAAATGGTGTCTGACCTTGATTCCCACCCTGAGCCCCCCAAAATGACCTCCATCCCCAATCCCCACCCTGTGACCCCAGAAATGGTGTCTGACCTTGATCCCTACCCTGAGCTCCCCCAAATGACCTCCATCCCCAATCCCCACCCTGTGACCCCAGAAATGGTGTCTGACCTTGATCCCTACCCTGAGCTCCCCCAAATGACCTCCATCCCCAATACCCACCCTGTGACCGCAGAAATGACTTCTGACCTTGATCCCCACCCTGAGCTCTCAAACATGACCTCCATCCCGAATCCCCACCCTGTGACCGCCCCCCCAAAACCTCACACCGCACTGCAGAGCCTCCTTCTCACGGCTCCCCACAGGCCTCACCGCCTCCCTGACTGCCCCCTGCCTGGTGCACCCCACCACCTGCGCTGGGCCTTATATCATTTACTTTTGACTATTTCGGGCTTCACCTCCCTGTGGAGAAGGTGTAGCCTCCCCGATCCTGTCTGTCCTGTTCGCCCGTCTGCCTGTGGGCCCTCGTTCATCACCTGACCCGTATCGGAGAGGAAAATGGCACGGACGTTTGTTGATCGACTTAGTGATGGCAGACGGCGGGGGCGGGGCGGCTTGAACCGCAGACGTTTATTTCTCCCGGTTCCGCAGGCCGGACGTCGGAGACCATAGTGCGGACAGGGCTGGTTCTCTTGAGGGGTCCGGCCTCTGCCCCGGGTTTATGCAATTTGATAATTTTACAAGAAATTTTGCAACTTTAGTGCTAAAGGGAAGGCGTGTTTGGTCTGGGTGCCTCTCAGGTGTTTTTTTCCTGGGGTGGCCACAGATCACTACACAGTGGGAGCTTAAAACAACGTAAATGCATCGACCGTCCATCCTGGAGACCGGACGTCTGCGATCCAGGGGTCCCAGGGCCCTGCTCCCTCCGGAGGCTCCAGGGAGGGTCCTTCCTGCCTCTTCCAGCTCCTGGGGCTCCAGGCGTCCCTGGGCTGGAGGCCGCCTCCCTCCCGTCTCCACGTGGCTTCGCTTCTGCCTCTTACAAGGACCCTGCCCTTGGACGTCGGGCCCCCCTGACCCAGGACGACCGCATCTCAGACCCTTCACTAATCCCGTCTGCAGAGACCCTATTTCCAAACTAAGTCAGTTTCATAAATTCTAAGGGCTACGCCTTCCACACACCCTTTTGGGGACCCCCATCCGCCCCAAAATGCTCTGCTCCGTGCGGTTATCGACAATAAAAACGACCAAGGTCCCGGGTAATGCGTCAATTTACGACGGACTCGGCTGTTTTGATTTCTACTGATTGATGACAAAGATCCCCAAATACCCGAATTGATATTCACCTGCCCCAGAAAATAGTCTTCCCGCGTCAACTTTATGAGCTGATTTTCTTGTCTCTTTGTTGAAATCTTACGATGACCTGTTCGCACTTTCCTATCGACTCTTTCTGATCTCGGTTTAGATCAACTTTCATCAAAAGACTAACGAGCGGAAAGTTTTAAAAAATAGACTAATCACCAAAATAATTGGGTTTGGAAGGTGTCCAGGTGTGGAAAACGGCGTTCGCAAACAAGGACATATTTCCATATGCATGAAGCAGTTTTTCTATAATGAAGAATTCTGCAATCCCTTTTTGTGTGTGTTTTTTTTTTTTTCATTCTTTTACATCCTAATCCATAAATTGTTACCAAATCATTAAAAGGAAAATGTGTGCATATCTCCTCTTTGATGAGCCTGGAGGTAGAGCGGTTTTTTGTGTTTTTTTTTAGGTTTTGGGATCCCATCGTGGGGTAAATAAAGGCCATTAGAAGTTTTTGACTTATAATAAGTCTGAAGGGAGCCTGAAAGGGAGACAGGCACGTGGAAGGAAAAGCCCCCCAGGTGTCGGGCGAGCTGAGGGTTTGGTGCTGGGCCACCTGGGTGACAGTTAGGGATGGGGCACCTTTGTCTCACAGGCACCCCAGGGGCACTATGGTGAGGTCAGTGGGCTGGACTGGGTGTGGAAGGGGGGCCCCTCGGCTCGGTCAATGGCTCTCTCATCATTGATGTTTCTATCTCTCTCTCTCCCTCTCCTTTCCTCTCTCTAAATCAATGAAGATATATTTAAAAAATAAAAATAAAAAAATAAAAATGAGCTTTTAAAAATAAAATAAAAAAATAAAATATGTCTTTATTGATTTCAGAGAGAGGGAGAGAGAGAGAAATAGAAACATCAATGATAAGACAGTTATTGATCGGCTGCCTCCTGCATGCCCCCAACTGGGGATCGAGCCTGCAACCCGGGCATGTGCTCTGACCGGGAATTGAACCCCGATCGCCTGGATCTTAGGTTGATGGTCAACCACTGAGCCACGCCCGGCCCGGGCGGTCATGCGTCCTTGATCCCCAGGCAGCATCCTCCCAGGCAGGGGCACCATGTCCATCTCCACACAGGTGCTGATGTGAGGCTCCTCCCGGGGCTTCCAGGTAGGAAACAGCATGTATTAGTCAAGGTTCTCCAGAGAAACGGAACCAATGAAAAAGATAGGTGATAGATAGATAGATAGATAGATAGATAGATAGATAGATAGATAGATGATAGATGATAGGTAGGTAGATAGATAGATGATAGATAGATATAGATAGATGATAGATAGATATAGATAGCTGATAGATATAGATAGATAGATAGATAGATGATAGATAGATAGATAGATAGATGATAGATAGATAGATAGATAGATAGATAGATAGATAGATAGATAGATAGATGATAGATAGATATAGATAGATATAGATAGATAGATGATAGATAGATAAATAGATAGACAGATATAGATAGATATAGATAGATGATAGATAGATAGATGATAGATGATAGATAGATAGATGATAGATAGATAGATATAGATATAGATAGATAGATGATAGATAGATAGATAGATAGACAGACAGACAGACAGACAGATAGATAGATAGATAGATAGATAGATACACAGACAGGTAGATAAACATTTGTTAGAAAAAGTTGGCCCATTCAGTTGCGAAGGTCGAGCAGTCCCACCATCCGCCATCGGGGAGCTAGCGACACGGGAAAGCCGGTGTTGTGTTTCCACCCGAGTCCAAGGGCCCGAGAACCAGGAGGGCTGATGGGTCACATTCAAGTTCCAGCCCAAGGGCAGGAGACGACTGATGTCCCCGCTCAGGCCTTCAGCCAGAGAAGGGGCAAAGTCTCCCTTCCTCCTCTTTTTAGTGCTATTTGCGCCTTCTCCTGATTAGAGGAGGCCCACCGCAGCGGGGAGGGCAATCTGCTTTACTGACCTCACCCACTCCATCCAGAAACACCGCCACAGACTCTCACCCGGAATCACGTTTAGCCAAACATCTGGGCCCGCCGTGGCCCAGCCAAGTTGACACATACCATTAACTATCACACACCCAACAGCACAAAGGTCATTTTTCCTCAGCTCATTTTTTTTTGGGGGGGGGCGGTTTGCATAGCGTCAAAACTCAGCAAACATTATCTAGGGGAAATTTCGCCTGAACTTGGCCGTTGCCCTTCACCGATGCTCACAGTCGTTGTGTTCACAGCACACGGGCCCCATAGCAGGGTTGGGGCCCCGGGAGGGGAGGCTGCTGACAGGGTGCTATTAGCTGAAACAAAGACAAGAGGAGACGTCCACGCCCTGACCAGCGGCTTCCTCACTTCCACCGCCCGTGTCTCTCTCGGTCCGTGTTGAAACACAAAAGGCCAGGGTGCCAGGCACTCCTTTTGTCTAAAATACATTTCCGATGGCTTTGGGCACATCTCAGGTCCCTTTGGACAGAGTCCCCGGTTCTACATGACGCTCTGTGATCTGAAAGTGCTGTCACAGGAGGTGGGTAATGAACTGTGTGTCAGAAGCCCGGCAGCCCCCATGCGGATGGGAGCCTTCAGGCCCCGGTGGCGTTCAGCGTCTCATCTGGACAGACGCCATAATGAGTGGTAACGATGCACCTTGCCGGTGTCCGACGCGGCTCAGCGGGCGGGGGGGTCACTGAGGAGGGGTGTCCCGGTGGTCACAGCGGTGATGCAGGCTCGGAGAATTGTACTAAGTGGCTCCCAAGCCACCTCTCCTCGGCGGGAGAAGCTGAAGGTATTGGGGATGGGGCAGATTGTGGCCGGATTTGTGTCATCCCTGATCCCACACAATTAGGTAATGAGGGTAGTTACGTACCCTGTTGGGTTCCGTGACGGGGGTCTGCGAATTAAAGCAACAAAAGACAGATAAGTTGGATTAATGCCCTTATAAAAGACACAGGTGTCCACCTGCTGCTGCTCCCTGGGTGAGGGAGTCTCTTATTATTTAAAAATTTTTGTTGTTGCCCAGCTGGGCGTGGCTCAGCGGTTGAGGGTCGACCTAGGATCCAGGCGATCAGGGTTCGATTCCCGATCAGGGCACATGCCCGGGTTGTGGGCTCGATCAATGAATCTCTCATCATTGATGTTTCTATCTCTCTCCCTTTCCTTTCCTCTCTCTGGAATCAATAAAGATATATTTAAAAAATAATAATAATAAAAAATAAAAATAAATAAATAAATAAAAATTTTTGTTGTTGTTAATCTTCACTGGAGGAAATGATTTCCACTGCTTTTCAGAGTAGGAGGGAGAGAGAGACAGAGAGAGAGGAACATTGATGTGAGAGAGACACATCGCCTGGTTGCTTCCCACACGCACCCCTACTGGGGGCAGGGAGTGAACCCACAACCCAGGTACATGCCCTTGCTGGGAATTGAACCCGTGGCCCTTCGGTGCTCTAACCACTGGGTCACACGGGCCAGGGCTGAGGGAATCTAATCCAATTTATCTGCCTTTTGTTGCTTTAATTCGCAGGCCCCCGGCACGGAACCCAACAGGGTACATAACTACCCTCATTCCCTAATTACCGCCCCACCGCCCCGCCTGCTAACACCATCACCTCGGTGTCTGGAGACCACCTCAGGGGGCCGGCATCAGGTGCTTCAGAGAAAGGTAGAGATGATTAAACTCCAATGTTTTTCAGCACCTCTGTGTCCCTGAGCAGAATGTGGGCTCCATATTAGCTTAGCTGGGGACACAGGCTCTTCCATAGTGAAGCAAAGTCCCCAAACACAACCCCAGCAGATGACTTAAATGTGGAAGATGCATTTCCCATGAGGAGGGGAGCTTGGCTGATGGGTGACAAGGGACATCGTCCCAGCCCGTGGACGCTTCTGTCCCAGACGGAGTCCGTTTCCCCATTTTTGGCCTCTCCCAGGAGTTACTAAATCAAGACGCAGATAAGAGACTCACACGGTTCATTTCCCCGCAGCCCACGCCGAGCGAGCGTCTGAGCCCATAAACCCGGGGACGTCTCGGGCCGTGAATTTCTCGACACTGACAAGTCCAGCAGCTCAGGAATCCTAATTAGAAGTTACAGGCGTCTTAGGGGCTGTTTTTCCCCGACATAAAACGAATCTTGTGTTTTTATTGGTCACGTGGAGAGATGAGAGGAAGAATCCTGGAGGCACCGCAGGCTCCGCGTCTTGGAGCTGAAAGGAAAGCAAACAATCGACTTCTGTTTTTTTTTTTTTTGCCCCCTTGTTTGTCTCGGGGGGCTTCGGACAACCTCGTGGGCTGCACCCCAGTTTCCCCCCCAAAATACATCCAGGAGGAAGTGACCATCGTGGGGCTATATTGCCCCATCCAGGCCAAGGCCTCTGTGTCCTGTGTCTATTGTACAAATGACCGTAGGGCCCAGGGTGCTTTGACCCACGGGAAGGATTGTCTCCCAGCCCTGGAGGCCGGGAGTCTGAGATCCAGGTGAGGGCAGGGCTGGTTCCCCCTGGGGGGGTCCAGGGGAGGCCTCCTTCCTCCAAAACTTTGCTCAAATGCCAAGAAAATAAACAAACAAGAGCAACCACGGGAAACAGGTGCAGGCAAATTCAGACCATATCCAGGCCCGTGTCTCCCTCCGGGGCTGGGCATCATCCGGGCAGAAGGTGGCTCTGCCTTCCGGACCCGCCCGGCAGGACTCCGATCAGGAAAGATAAGAGCGTGTTTAACTGACAGGCCCGTGTCCACGCTTGGCTCTGAAGGTGAGGTTGGTGACGCCGTTCGAAAGACAGGGAAGGAGCTGCGATCCCCGGAGAGATTTCCTCTCCTCCGAGCTGCTTTTCCAGCTCGGTCTGCGTGGCTCACGTGCACGGCCGAGGTGTCTAAATTACGGATCCTCCGTGGCCTTCTCAGTGGGAAGAGCCTCCGTTAGACGTCACGACGTGGGGCCCACGGGCGCCATGGCCACTGTCCTCGTGGGCGACAGGGTCTATCTACCTGGCGCCGGCTGGTCTCGGCCTTCCTCCGGGATTTGGAGGCCGGCGTCTCGAAAAGGCAGACAGGCCGCCTCTCCAGGACAGTGCCTGTGGGGAACGTGGGGCCACCGCCCGCGGCTACGTTGTTTTTGTGAATTTTACCTATTTTGTTTGTTTGTTTTTTTAATACTCACCGGAGGATATTTTTTTCCATTGCTATTTAGAGACAGTGGCAGGGAGAGAGGGAAACATCGATTGGTTATCTCCTGCATGAGCCCCAACCCGGGCCGGGGCTCGAACCCGCAACCCAGGTACGTGCCCTTGACCGGGAATCGAACCTGTGGCCCTTCGGTGGGCCTGCCGATGCTCCAACCACTGAGCCGGAAGCTGTGTTTTAATTCGAAAGTGAACACGGCCGGCGTCCCTCCCAGACAGACCTCTGCGGTCAGTCTTGCCGGCTGCCGGTTCCGGGGACCACCGATAATGAGATGAGAGAAAAACTGGGCTCCTTTCCCCACCCGGCTCCGAGACTCATCACGGATCCATAAAACAATTAAGCGACCGACTAATGATTTCGCCTTGCCACCGTCGTTTTGATTAATGCATAAATAATTTAAGGGAGGATTTGTTTCATCTTTGGGGCGTCCGTCGTGATTTACGGGCCACCGGTTCCCTGACATATAAAACGTCGCCCGGTCCATCCGAGGGGCTGGTGGGTTGAATGCTCTTGAGGGGCTATTAACGGGCCGATTAGCATAATCCACGGCGATAGATCATCGGATAAAACTTCGTCCGCACCACGGAATGGGACTGGGGGAGGGCTGGGAAGATTTTATGATACAATAACTATCCATTTGATAAGCAATTAGAAAGATGTTTGGGCACAGGGAGAGAGAGGGCAGTGGGCCGGGAGGGCCGGGGGGAGCAGGACTCCTCCTGTGGGCTGTGCAGTCTGGGTGTCACTCACCCCTGAGGCCGGCTGACACCCACGGGGCCCCAGGGATAGGGGACGGCTATGTCCATCCACGGTTGAGGGTCAATCCATGAACCAGGAGGTCTCCAGTTCGATTCCTGGTCGGGACACATGCCCGGATTTCAGGCTCGATCCCCAGTGGGGGGCATGCAGGATGCAGCTGATCCATGACTCTCTCTCATCATTGATGTTTCTCTCTCCCTCTCCCTTCCTCTCTCTGAAATCAATTAAAAAATATATATAAATTAAAAAAAAAAGAAAAACAGCCTGACACCATGGTCCTTGTGTGTGTGTGTGTGTGTGTGTGTGTGTGTGTGTGTGTGTCTCTCTCTTTGCTGGGGACCCCTGCACCCCCAGGCCACCTCCCCAGGAGGACAGTGGGGAGCGGGAAGGGATGGGACATGCCCCCGGGCACACATGGAGACCCTGGCCTAGCACCAACCTCCCCCAAACCCACAGGACTCCCAGGGCACAGGCCCTAAAATTGGAGGCCGGCCTTTGTGGCCACGGGGGGCTGTCGCTGGCCTTAGAAGGGGACGAGGCAGCCCAGTGACCTGAGCTGGCCCTGCTCCTGGGGGTGGGGGCGGAGGGAACCTCAGCAAGAGCCACACACAGGAGCCGGGGTCCCTCCAGCCCCCCGCGCCCACCTGCCCTTCGCTGCGCCCTCGGAACCAAGCCGGCTGCCTCTTTTGTCTGCCTGCAGGCCCTGAATTAAAACAGAAAGTCATTAGTGGATCATCGGGGCTCCCTGGGGCTTCGGGACACGGGGAGAGATGCGTGGAGCGATTGGTCGGGGCGACCCCAGGCCCGGTGCCCCCTGGGTGCCCATCTGTCACCAACACACCTCCAAACGGGGCCCGGGATGGGGGCGGGGAGCTCCGGGGGAGGAGATAAATAGAGGTGACAGAGTCACCAAAAGGCACAATTGACATACCAGGGGCGCTGGTGACAACGGAGACGCAGATCTTGTTCTGGGACAACAGGTAGCCGAGTCCCGCATCCGGCGCCCCCCCCTTCTGTGATCTCCTCCCCGGCCTGTGATTTTATGCATTGCTCCCCGGTGCCCCGGGTGATTGATGCCTGGGCTGCTCAGCTCTCCGAGAGTCATAACTATTCCCTTGTCCCTCCCCACCCCTTCCACCGGCCCCCCCCTAGTCTCCGACACCCTGGGCCTGGACGTGGGGCCACCAGCCACACACCGGCCGACGGTTCTCCTTGTCTCATTTACATTTCAATCTCGGCCTCATGAATGTAAAACCCGGCTGCAAATTAATAACAGGGACAGGACGAGGGGGCCCCCTCCGAGTGGAGGGAGGGGGTGAGGGTGGGGAGGGACGCGGGTGTCACCCTCCCAGGGCCCCTGGGCCCTCTGCGTTCATTGTGTTCTGCGGGCGCCTCATTTATCGGGCCTGCGGTGAATGACATTAGAGAGAAACGCATATAGGGACTGACACAAATTTATTTCTGTCCCCAGCGCCGCAGTGTATTGTCCTAGAACGGGGGTTGGGGGGGGGGGGCTATTTGTCTGGGGAGAGTTTAGCTTCCATGAAAAATTTAAATGGTTTCTGTGGAGATAGGGGAGCGAGATGTAATTTGTTTTTCTCATTGGGAAAGGAATTGGATGTGGGATGGGCTGAAATGGGGGGTGTCCCCAAGGCTGTGTCCCTTAAAACCGGCCCCCAGGGATCTGGGGGGGGGTGTCCTCGAGACGCAGAGGCCACCCCCTGTCTGTTCCACGTGTCCACGGCCCCACCTGCCGCCTGGCAGAAGCGGGTAACCTTAAACCAACTTACACAAAACCTTGGGGGACGCTGCCAATCACCCGGAAAACCACGTTTCCATCGATCCCCTGTCTGCGTGATTTATGACTTCATTTTACCGTAATTGAGAATTAGTGGGGAAATTAACAAGACTCAACGCGCCGCCTGGATGCGTGCGCGCTAAGCATGGCCATTTGTCAAGGCGCGCGCGGGCAGGGCCTGCTGGGCGCTGCTCTCTGGGTTCCACTGGGGTCCCCCCCTCCCTCTAATTGAATTTGGGTAGGACGCGGAAATTAATTGGACGCGGGGAGGTTGGGAATAGGGCCTGTGGTTGGGGCGGGGGGCCCCCCTCCAAGTGGAGAGGCCGCCCCTCTCCAAGCGCGCGCGCGCGCGCGCGGCCCTGTCCAAGGTCTGCGGCCAGGACGCGTGGGCGGCCCTTATTGATCCGGGGGCGGAGGGAGAGGGTCCAGGACCTAAGACGGAATCCAGGCCATCGGATTCTTGCCCCTAGGAGGGCAATGCGTGGCCAGCAATCCCTGGCATTTCCATGAAAAAATAGGAGCGTGCTCTGACCGTATCAGGACCAAGTTTTGAGAATTTTCTCCCTTTGCAGGCGACGGACCGAATGTCCAAAGGCAACAGGCAGAATCAGGTCAGGGGGTGGACTCCGTGGGCTGTTTTCAGGGTGGTTCGCTGCTGGGGAGGGGCGAGCCATGGGGAGCCAGGTCCTTCCCCAGTGCGCGCGCGCCTGGAGACGTCACCGCACAGGCCCGTGCGATTTGGGGGGCCTTTGAGATGCAAAGTAGGTTCTGAGGCTCCAGCCCAGCCCCCTGTCTCTGTCCCCAGGGAGGTCCTGCTCTCCCCATTTGCATATTTAAAGCCTGGGTTGGAAACAGATCCTTAACCTTGGACTGTCACCTGCTCTAACGGTGTGCGGTCTGGCCTCACTGAGACGTTTAGGGGCGCGGGTGAGTTTTTTGGACAGCAGTCGGTGTTGGTACATTCTGCCTTTTCTCGTTCTCTCCTAAATTTGCACTAGATCCTGTGAGAAGTTGAAAGGTGGGGAGAGGAGCCCCCCCCACCCGAAGCTGCCCTGATCCTGCGTCTCTTAGGCAGGAGGGTGGGGAGATTACCCCCCACCCAGCTCAGGTTTTAACAGCTGGAAATTCTTCACCCTCAGCTGGTGGTGAAATCTTTGGAGGAAATGTCACTGAGCAAGACTCAGGGACCCTCCCACGGGAGCTCGGAAAATGCACAGGGGTTATGACCCGTGTAGCAGGTGGGGTGGGGGGTGAGGAGTGGGGTTTTGGGGTGGCATTCACATCTGGGCTTTAAATGCACGTTTGCACACACACACACTTGTACATGCACCCAGACACTCATACATATGTGCACACGCAATTACACGCACACCCACATGCTTGCACATGTATGCACACACCACACACAACATGCTTGTGCACACAATCACACCCACATGCCTGTACATATGCGTACAATCACACACTCACATGCTTGTACACGCATGCACACAGCCACCTGCCCACATGCTTGTGCACACATGCATACACAATCACATGCATCCACATGCTTACACATATATGTATAGTTATATCTTCACCAATACACGTGTGCATACACACATTTACACATCATCAGGCATGTACTTACACAATTATACACACATCCACACATGTATGCATACACACAATTATACACACTCAGACATGCATTCACACACTTATACATAGATGCATATTCAGTTATACACACATCCACCCACACAGGCATACACACAATTACACACATCCATACTCTTCTACATATATGCAAACACACAATTATACATGCACCCACACATGGATGCATACACACATTCGCACACACTCAGACATGTATCCACACATGCATGCACGTGAACACACATGCACACCCCCACACACTACATATGTGCCTGTGCACACACACACAAACACGAGGCTGGTTGAGAAAGTCACTCCACAGTGAACACAGCAGCCTTCGCAGTTTCTTCTCTGGTCTCCCAGTGGGTGTCCACCTTTCTCCAGCACCGGCCAGTGGCTGTCCAGGGCCCTGGGGATGCAGTGGGTGGAGACTTATCCATGAGTCCACTGAAGTCCACTAAGGAAGCAAATCCCACTGTGGAAATTAAAGCCCTCACTCGACCTGGGCCGTGGTAGGTTAGTGCCCGGAGGGTCAAAGACACATTTCTCAAAGAGACATCCTGTCCCCAGAAGCATGTGTTGGGGAACATGTGGCCTTATTGGGGTTCACTGAGTGGGGACCAGAAGGGGTCTCAGAGTGTTGGATCCCAGGGGGATCTCTGCTGTACCCCCCAGGTCTGAGTCCCCTGGTCCCCTTCACCCAGAAGTAGCTCCATTTTGCCCAATTTCCTGTACAGAATTCTGGCCAGGGTGACAGATGTCCAAGGGGTCCCTGGCCCTCCAGCCCTTGTCCCGGCCTCGAGCCCCTCTTTTGTGGGCGCAGCTCAGGTAGTGGCCTTCTGAGTCCCTAGCTGGGCTCTCCATCCCCAGATGCACCTGACTCGGGGTCTCTGGCCCCAAATCCTTGCCTGGGCTGTGCTCACAGACAGGATGTGGTCACCTGCCCCTGTGTTTCTGTGTTTCCCCCTAGTCTCCGGTGTCTTTGCATGTCTCACCTGCACGGTCACATTCAGGTGCCCATCGCTGAGCCCGTGGAACCCCGGCTGGCCCACCAACACCTGGGGCTGCTATTGTCACCTGGCATCTCTCGCCCGGTCAGCAGGTGAATGCCTGTCGGTAAAAGGCATCCACCACCCGGCTGGCCTCCCGGTCCTCAGGGAGCACTCTCTGGACAGGCTCTTTATTGGGTTTCTATCAGAAAAACTTGTTGGCCATCTCCATGAGGTCAACTGGCTCCACCTCACCCAAGGTCCCCACCCTAAGTCACTTGGCCTGTGTAGCTCAAAGCCCCCCCGCCTAAACCCCATTCTTGCCGTATGTCTGGCCCAAGGTGCCTGTGTCAACAAAGACACTTGGACCTTTTAAAGGCTCAGAGGTGACCACCCAGGAGCTGCGGGCAAGGCCACACCTGGCTTTGGGTACAGTTACTTGCAACCTAGGTCTCTGCCCTGACCGGGTATCGAACCCACAACCTTTTGGTGCACAGGATGACACTCCAACCAACCGAGACGCCCGGCCAGGCCTGAGGTTACATTCGTCACTGGACACAGTCCCAGGTCAAATGTGGCCCCCACCCCCCAGCAGAATCTGCATGGGGAGAACCTGCCGGTGTCTCATTTCAAACTCAGCCAAGACCCCATGCTCGTCCCCGGACCTGTTCCCAGGGATGGAGGAGAGATGTCATCTCCTGTGTAGGAGATGTGAGCCCGAGTCCTGGCACCCCCACGGCCTGGAGACCGATGGGACGTGATTTTTTTTTGCATTGACAGGCACTGCACTCGCTGCTTATGGGGTTTTATCACCGGAGACCCGGCTCCCCGCACTGGTAATAAAATTTGCAAAATGGATTATCAATGTGCTTACGCCACCGGTGAGTCTCTTAACGCATTTGCGGGGTCTGTCGCCACTCGTGGGATCCAGGCGGGCGGTGACGGGATGGCGGGGTCGCTCACAGGATCCCCCTGAGCCACCAAGGCTGGGCTTCCTTGCCCTGTCCCTGCAGCGAGGACTGAATTCACCAAGCGGAGCTGCCCAAAGCCAGAAAGAGGCCATCGGAGAAACCAATGAAACGAGGGACCGGGGATGACCCAGAACTGTGCTCGCTGGCCGTCCTGGGTCGTATTGTGTCCCCGTTAAAAAAGATACAACCTGGTCCTAATCCCCGGTACCTAGGAACCAGACCCTAACTAGAAACAGGGCCTTTGCCGACGGGATGACGTGAAGGCCCTGAGATGAGGTCGTCCTGGGTCAGGGGAGCCCGACGTCCAAGGGCAGGGTCTTTATAAGAGACAGAAGCGGAGACACGGACACAGAGGAGGAGCCACGTGGAGACGGAGGCAGAGACGGGAGGGAGGCGGCCACCAGCCCGGAGACGCCCGGAGCCCCAGGAGCTGGGGGAGGCAGGAAGGCCCCTCCCTGGAGCCTCTGAATGGAGCCCGGCCCTGGGACCCCCGGGTCTCCAGGACGGAAAGAGAATGAATGTCTGTTGTTCGCAGAGAGAGAGAAACATCGACGCGAGAGACACACATCGATCGGTTGCCTCCCGCATACGCCCCGACCCGGGCTGGGGATCGAACCTGCAACCCAGGTATGGATTTGAACCCATGACCCTTCAGGGCGCGGAGGGGACGGTGCTCTAACCGCTGAGCAACACCGGCCAGGGCAAACCCGGTCCCCTTTCTATCCAGACGCCATCCAGGCCCGGGCACCAGGCTCCCTGCCAGGCTCCCAGGCGCGCAAGACGGATGTTCCCCCGTCCCCGCCGCCCAGGAAGCCAGCGCGGCTTCTCCTGCCTTAAATAAAAATTCACTTATTCCTGTCCCCCCCTGGGGGAGTCGGTTATCATCACACCTGTATTTGGGGAGAGGGAAGCCGAGCACGTCTCCTCAGCATCGCCGTAAATCCAGCCGGGGATGAATTCCTCGAACGCGAAATGGGATCCTCAGCTGCTTTTCATTACCGCTTTTCAGAAAAAAGGGAGAAAGGAAAAAAAAAAAAAAAACTGGTGTTTCCATTTGTTATTTATGCACCCTCGGTGTGTAATGGTTGTAATGATTAATCCGGAATCCCTGAATTTATTCTAAAGAGGCAGTTCATAAATATTGAACAGTGCCATTATCCGCAGGTACCTCCATTTATTTTATTAAAATGGAAATCGAGAAATCGTTCGTAAAGTGATGCCGGGCCCCTCTCGGCGGCCGCGGAGAGAGACGCGGAGGCCTGTCTATTTTTTATTTTATTTTATTTTTTATTTTTTTTTTTACCTGCATCTGTCACCTCCCCACAGAGGGACGTTTGCCGAGTTTGACCCAAACCCGAGGGACTCTCCTGATTTTGGCCAACGCCTCCGAGCCCCATGGGTACCGATCAATAGGTCCTCCGATCCGAAGGAGCCCCGTTTGGGGTTTAATTTTCCACCGGGGAATAGGAGGGGCCTGGGGGTGTGGGCACAGGTGTTTCCAATCGGACCTGATTTGTAGGTTCGTAGCTTTGAGAAGGGCCGTCGGAGCAGGTCAGGGACCTTGACAGACGTAATCTCGCTAATCCTCTTGGCAGCGCTGAGACGCAGGCCGGCCCGGGTGGCTTTTTTTGTGTAATTTTTTTTTTTTTTGTTATTGTTAATTCTCAGCTGAGGATTTTTAAAATACTGATTTTTTAAATATATTTTTACTTATTTGAGAGAGAGAGAGAGAGAAACATCAATTGGCTGCTCCTGCTCGCCCCCTGCTGGGGGTCGAGGGCATGTGCCCCGACCGGGAATCGAACCGAGACCTTCAGGTTCATAGGTCGATGCTCAGCCGCTGAGCCACACCGGCCGGGCTCCGTTGATTTTGTTAGAGAGGAAGGGAGGGAGGTGAGGAGAGAGAAAGAAACATCAGCGTGAGAGAGACACATCCATTGGCCGCCTCCTGCATGAGCCGAGACAGGGCCCGGGCATCGAACCTGCAACCCAGGTATGTGCCCCTGACTGGGAATCGAACCCTCAACCCTTTGCTGATGCTCTGACACCTGAGCCACACCAGCCAGAGCCAGGCCGGGGTGATTCTAACCCCCCAGGGCCCGATGGAATATACCGGAAGGCCGTGAGCCCGCCGCGGTTGTCGGATTGAGCCGGGAGGCTGGCTCTGCGATGACGCGTTGGGTCTCCTGCTGCAGAGAAAACCCCGAAGTCCGTAGATTCTGTGCGGTTCACGCTCATGCATTTATTGAACGCCGACCGCCTACCGTGTTGCTCCGCTGTTGGGCCCGATCGGGCTGGTTCCACCCGACAGGAACCGGCAGCGTTATCTATATTTTTTATTGATTGATCGATGTGACCGGCGCACATTGATTGATTGCCTCCTGCACGTGCCCGGACCCAGCGATCGAACCTACAACCCAGGTGTGGTGCCCTTGACCAGTAAATCGAACCCGCCGCCCTTCGGTGCGCAGGCCGAGCTCTAACCACTGAGCCACGCCAGCCAGGGCCCTTTTTGTTTTACGGCAAAACTCAGAGAAAGGGAGGAGGGGTTAAAACAAGTAACAGCACTTTTAATGTTTAAGGACAATAGTGACTTTTTTTTTTTTTTTTTAATGTCCTGCGGGAAGTTAGGAGAATTCGGCATCCTCGCAGATGTGAAGGTTTTATTAAGTCGGAAAAATCAATAAATACGGGATACGGGCTGAGGGCTGGGTGAGTTATTAGAATACGGCTGAGATCATCTGGAAGGATCGTCTTGGACTCAGAGCAGGAGGTGGTAACCCCTGGCGAGGAGGGTCTGCTAAATAATCTGGTTCTTTGTTGTTAATCCCCCACCGGAGGGTATTTTTTTCCATTGATTTCTAGAGAGAGAGAAAGAGAGGGAGGGAGAGAGAGAAATATCAATGATGAGAGTCATTGATCGGCCGCCTCCTGCACGCCCCCTGCTGGGGATCGAGCCCCCAACCCGGGCATGTGCCCCGACCGGGAATCGAACCGAAATCTCCTGGATCCTAGGTCAACGCTCAACCGCTGAGCCACACCTGCTGGGCAAACGCTCTAGTTTCGTATCAAGGAAAATAAACTTCAAGAAAAGCATGGGAGACGTGTGTTTTTTCTTGCCGGCCCGGTATTGGCACAAGGGGCGGTGGAAACGGGGTGCCAGTGGGGCTCCCTGGGAACCGGTTTTATTGGGGAGCATGAAGGCTTCCGGTCACAGAGATAACACCGCACTGACGCTCCACCAAACGCGGTATTCGGAGCCCCAAACAAAGAAGACCTTTTTTTTATTTTTATTTTTTCACAAACCCCCCTGTGTCTAATTTCGTTTTGCAAAATTAGATACTCGGGATTTTGCATAAAATAACTGTATTACGGGAATGCAATTTGGCCGGGGTTGCTGCTTTTAGCGCATGCGGTTTCCTTAATAAAAAGTGTCAGTTAAAATGAAAATACAGCTCGGGTAATTAAATTTAATTGGATCTTGTCACTTTAAATCCTCTTCGTTTCGGAGGGTTTCCACCCAACCCGCAGCTTCTGGTTCTCGCTAATTTCTTTCTTGCAAGCTGCCGCCCGAACCTGACCCACCTCTAATGAACTGAGACCTTGCCTTTTTTTTTTTTTTTTGCTTTTTTTTTTTTTTTGCAGGGGGTGGCTCTGAACTGCGAAGACAAGAGCACACAAAAGACGCGGGCGACGAGGGCGAGGAGGGATTCGGTTACCTGAGGGTTATAGACGATTGCTCCTGGCTGGCTGAGAACAGTTGTTAACCCTACGAGTGGAAATCCCAGTTCGAGTTACCGTTTGTGCAACTGTATCCACCGACATTCATTGTATACATTGTAGCCACCGGCCAGGAGAGCTCCCAGCCCTGAGCTGCATCCCTGAGAGTGTATGAGCTTTTTACAGCTCCTGTAACAAGTAACCGCCAATGAAAGGATGTTTTACGCCACAGCGCTGGAGGCCAGATCTCCCAAATCAGCCTCATCGAGGACGGTGTTTGTTCCGGAGGCCCCGGGGGAGAATCCAATTCTTCGCCTTTCCCAGTTCCTAAGGTGCCTGTTTTTCCCCATCTCGAGATCTTAACTGAATCACGTCTGAAAGCATCTTTTTTTTTTTTTTTTTTTTTTAAATATATCTTTATTGATTTCAGAGAGAGGAAAGGAGAGGGAGAGAGAGAGATGGAAACATCAATGATGAGAGAGTCATCGATCAGCTGCAGCCGGCAACCCGGGCACGTGCCCTGACCGGGAATCGAACCCTGATCGCCTGGATCCTAGGTCGACGCTTAACCGCTGAGCCACGTCCGGCCAGGCTGAAAGCATATATATGTATATATATATATTTTGCTTCATATTTATGGGAGCTGGATATCTTGGGGGGACGGGGGCGGGGGAGCTGTTATTCAGCGGATTACATATAATATAGAGATTTCAGCATGTGTGAGTAAACTGTCAGGTGAGGTGGGTGGGGGCCTGCAAACTAAAGTGGTCATCTACCTGCTAGTGGAGCCCTGACTGCTGTTTTCGACGCTGGCTACTGATCCAACATGCCGGTTTGCAGGGCTCACCCTGTTGGGCCCAGGGGGGTTCTGCCTCCTTGCTATATTTCCCCATGCCCAGTGTCCAAAATTAAGAGTTTTAAGGATGGGCTGCAGCCTTACCTTAGGCTGCAGGACATATCTTATTGCCTATTCTCCTCAAAGGCAGCCAGCCAAGTCTCATGTGCTTTCTCTGAACGAAACTTTTCCTCAGCTCACGGGCCTCCTGTCTGCACCAGAGGAGGCCATGTTTTTTGTTTTTGTTTGTTTTTTTAACGTGTGTATCAGAAATTTGAACCCCTTACCCTGTGCACACACCCTAGTGTTGGGGGAGTAATTGAACAGCCTTATTCAAAGAAGCAATAACTTTTATAGACGCAATAATTCTCATTGAGGGTTCGACTCGCCTGCTTAAGCTCTTAGCCATGTTTTTCTGAATTTTAGGACAGAAATATCTTGTGTTTGCAGAATGTGTGAATTAGGTGATCTGCAAAGGACTTGCTATCTCATTTGGAAAAATCCAATGACTATCATACCTTGAAAAAAATCTAACGTAGGTTACGGGAGAAAGGCGGAGGAGATGAAACGTATATTTGGGGAAGACTATCGGAAATCCCCTTTTCGTTTCATAATGTATGAGATTTTTTATTGGACACCTGCACGTGTGTGTGTCTGTGTTTGAGAGAAAGTTCTGAACCGAGAATGTCCACTTCTATTCAAATTTAAAAATTACGTGACGTTGGTCTTATAGTGGAGTCCGGTGAAGGACCCACTGGGGCCTGAGCTGGAGGCTCGCTGGGCTGCCGAAGGTAACAGAGGCCCGCCTGGCCCACAGGTGCTGGGGACAGGAGCCGAGGACCTGGAAATATCCGTCTCCTACGTCGAATGAATGTGTAGGAAGTGGAAACAAACCAGGTGCTTCTCTTTCTCCCGGGGAACGATCGGGGCCTCTCCATGCCACACCTGCTTCGGCACAGGTGTATCCCATGAAGGCCGCTCTGGGTTTGCCCGTATCCTTGACGCCACGGTTCTCAGCGTGTCCTGTTTCCAGGTCTGCCACCCTCGTCGGTGGAGCCGAGGGCCACGGACTGATGAGCCTGGTGGCCTCGATCGAGAAGCCATGTCCTGGTGGGAGTTCCACGGACTCCTGGCTGTTTCTTGCCAGCCCTTTCTCAGCCGTGGAAGGAGGGTTCGAGCTGAGGCCCTGTTGGATCGGACAAGCGGTGATTGCAAGTACGGCCGAGGCGGTCCTTTCCTGGGTGCAGGTGAGCCCCGCTTGAATTAACCTGCCGACGACGGGTTGGTCTCGGACGTCGGGCCTGCAGAATTCGGAGAAGTTACGTTTCTGACGGGTGAGTCCCCGGCTCGTGGCGCTTTGCTGCGGGAGCCCCGGGAAACTAGTCCAGTTGGTGATTTTTTGCTGTTGTTAATCTTCACTTGAGGATATATATATATTTTTTTTTTCCAGTGGGAAGGAGGGAGAGAGAGAGAGACTCATTGATTGATTGCCTCCCGCATGCACCCCGACTGGGGTTGGGGATCGAACCTGGAACCCAGGGACATGCCCTTGACCCGGAATTGCACCCGAGACCCTTAGGCGTGCGGGGCTGACGCTCTAACCACCGAGCTGCACCGGCCAGAGCTATATATTTTTCTCGTAATCCTTTCAGTTTAGCCCAGCCCCTGCCCCCAATCCATTCCGTTCTGACAGGTGACAGTCTGTCCCATGCATCCCGCGTCTGTGTTTTTTTATTTCGAAACGAGTCCAACGGCCCATAGGAGACGGCAGGGCCCCCGCACCAGCCCTGCCGTGGTCCCCACTGTGGACTCCAGCTCATGTGTGTGTCGGGGGGCGAGCGGGGGGTCCTTTCCTGGTCTAAATACATACATCACCCAGGAGCAGGTCATCTTTCCCCCAAACTATTTTCCAGCTCCCCGGCCGGGCTTGGCCCCCTTAGCACCAAGGACATCCACGCGGGCATTAGGGATGCTGGTGGCCGCCCGGTGAGAATAGGAAATGGGATCCTTCCCCCCCGCCTCGCCCGCCCCTGATCTCAACTCCAAGCTGATACGGATTCAATCTCTCCCCTCGGTCCCTTCCCGGCGCCCCGCCACCGCTCGGCCTTCTAATTTGACAGTGACAAAGAGATCCGCGGCGATTTTAAATTTCATAATTTTAATCTGTCAAGCTTGACATGCAATTAGTGCCCTTTCTAACCCGCCGCCCCGTGAGCTCTGGCGCGGGCGCTTGCGAGCACCCGGGGCTGCCCCCCGTTTTCCTCTCCGCAGGTTTTTTTTTTTTTGCTTTTCCGCCCACCCTGGGGCGGGGGGAGTGGATTCATAAACTCGGGCGTCACATCCACGTGGATGGCAACGTGCCGGGGATGGTCTGTGAGCCGCCTCGGGTTTAGACAGGTGAGGCTCATGCCAGTTCCAGGCGCAGCTCGGTCGGATCAGGCCTGATGGAGCTGGGCCGCGGCCCCCGGCGGAGGTGAGCTAGCAGGTCCGGTACCTGAGTGTCCTGGGAACAGTCATCGGAACAAACGCCACGGGCCCGGCGGGTGCGGCTCAGTAGTTGAGCTTCGACCTATGAACCAGGAGGTCCCGGGTTCGATTCCCGGGTTGCTGGCTCGATCCCCCGTCGGGGGCGTGCAGGAGGCAGCCGATCACTAACTCTCATTAGCGATGCTTCTATCTCTCTCCCCCTCTCTCTGAAATCAATAAAAAAAATATTAAAAAATACACTATACGATCCATATAACCGACAAAAATATGTGTTTGTCGGCTGCTTCGGTGACACCAGCTCTCGCGTCAACAGGTGGGTATTTGTAAAGTTTCGGGGCAAACAAATGTATCCATGAATTTATTTATTTTTTTTAAAAAAAGCCCCACCTGGGGATATTTGTTCCATTGCTTTTCAGTGGAAGGAGGGAGGGAGAGAAACATCGATGGGAGAGCAGGTTGTCTCCCGCTTGTGCTCCACCAGGGCCTGGGATGGAGTCTGCACCTGAGGCCCGTGGCCTTGCCCAGAATCGAACCCAGGACCCTTCAGACCACAGGCCGACGCTCTAACCTCTGAGCAAAACTGGCCAGGGCTATATGTGGATTAATGACTGCATGGGGGTGTCTGCACCCCTGAACCCTACATTGCTCGAGGCTCCAGTGTGGGTCCTGTTGTGCTAACCGCAGCTACGGCTCTTTTATTGGGATTATTTTACGCGGTGCTCCCCACTGTCCCCCACCCAGCTTTCGTCTCCCCGCTGCGTTGATGAGCCCCCCGCAGCATCTGGATTTGCAGCGAGTGGGGAGGGCGCGGGTCCTTAAAAGTTTGCACAGGGTGGCTCCGGCCTCCCTGCCCGACGGGAGCGCCCGGCGAGAAAATGAGGGGGGGCTGCTGGGTTCTGCTCGCTCACTGAAGTCCGTGGCAAGGCCACAGAGGAACCTGGAAACAAAGAGGGCCTTTCAAGCTTCGGGATGTGTCCCGGACGCAGTCCCACGGCGCGCGGAGAGGCAGCTAATAAATCGCGGCTGCAGATGATTTTTCTAAGGGGGCAGGTTCGCCTCCCCGGTGACGGGTGGAGATGCTTTAATTGCCGCTCAGTAGACATGCCTTATGCATGCCGTGTCCACGTTTCGTGGCTCCCGTGGTGCGCCGACACGCCTTGTTTATTCCGGGTTCTCACGGTCGTTCCGTTGGCGGGACCCGGACGCGTCCCTTCGTTAATTTTTTAGGGCGAGCTGTTTAGAGGCAAAGAGCCGAGCGAGCAAAGCTTTTGCTTTGGGTCGAAGAGAAATCCCTGGTTTCCCGAAAGTGGGCGTTGGAGACGCCAAAGGCCACGTGGTCCCCAAACAGCCTCACCTGCCTCTTCTTGTTTCCAGAAAGGGCAGGATAAACCCAGCTCATTACTTCTTTATTATCTGTTTTTGTTGTTTTTTTTTTAAATGCACAAATATTTCTAGACCGAGAGGGCTAATATTTCCTTTTAAAGGTTTCATCTTTGTTTCTAAATGAGGCGGACCCGCCCGTGGTATTTTATTTTTTTAATAATTCCTTGCTCGGGTTTTGGCCTCATAAGAGATGAGTTTCCTGTTGTTGCAGATTCCAGAAGTTTCTACCAAGTCCCTGTTTCTTGTGAAATATTTGTCCAATAAAAATATATATAAACCTGGCGATTGATTTCCCTGCGGGGAAATTTTAAATGATCCAGTAAGTGTCTTTCCGGTGTTTATTTCTAAGGATGTCTTCATTCTGTCTAAGTTTTAAATTTCGACATACATTGTAATATCCTTATTTTTAAAATATATATATACAGGGTGTGTCTCCTTCCTCCAAAAAATAAAAAATAAAATAAAAATGTAGACGCACTTTAACAGCTGGTAGCTCGATTTCTTTTCAGATTTAACCCGTTTGGGATCCATAATTATTCAAAGCGTGTCTACGTGTTTTGGGGGAACCCTGTCTATGAACCGACAGGCGTACCCCAAGGATGTTTTAAAAAGCTAAAAGGATTAAGCAAAAATTAAAATAAAAAATAAAAAAATCTCGTAGACACAGTCAACAGTGTGGTGGTTACCGGAGGGAAAGGGGATACGGGAGGTAGGCGAGGGTAAGGACGGGATACATGGAAGGCGATTGACTTGGGGTCTTGGGGTGGTGAACACAGAATATAATATACAGACGACGGATTATAGAATTGCACCCCTGGAACCTATATCATTTTATTAACCAATGTCAGCCGCCCCAATACATTCAATAAAAAAAGTACGTTGAGCCGTAAGTTCCCTGCACAGCTTTGCTTAAGCGTGAAAAGTCATATTTTGATTACCCCTCAGATCAAAATACTTTCTAGCGTTTGGTCCGACTTTCGGTTTGACCCGCGGGGTATTGGGAGCCTCCGCGCTTCACTTTTAAACGTATCGGGGGTTTTCCCGTTGCCTTTTTCTGTGTTATTTCCAGCTTCACAGCACTGGCGTCGGGAAACGTACAGTCCTTTGCGTGATTCCGGCCTCTAGTGTTAGTAGAAACGTGCTTCGCCGACCAGCGTGTGGCAAAATCTGGCCCATGTCTCGTGGGGCGCTCATGGGGCAGCGAGTTCCAACGCTCCTCGCTCAGTGGAAATGAGCCGGAGTCCGAGATCTGAGCAAAATGAAAACCGAAAACCCGTACTGAGCTGTGACACGCTTGTTCTGCTTACTACTAAGCAAGCGTGTTAAACCGTGGACTTGTTTCATTGTATTTCTGCCAATGTTTGCTTTATGGATTTTGCGTGGCTGTTAGTAGGCGCCTATGTGTTTATAATTGCTTTATATTCCTGGTGGATGGAGCCTTTGATCATGAGAAAGTTTTTCTCTTTAGTATGTATTTATTTTTATTAAGTTCTGTTTTAATACTAATATAACTCTATTAGGTTTTTGGGGTTAATAGTTCCATGGGGAGGTCAATTCTCGTTATTTATGGTAGATACAGTTATAATGCACGAACCACGAACTAGTAACGACAGTCCCATTGTTTGTACGGAAACACAGGGTTAGGTCCCTGGGAGCGTCTGGTCACAACATTTTCATCAACAGATCAAAATGCAACCTTCTTGCCTGGCTGGGGTGGCTCAGTGGTCGAGCTCCAGCCCCTGTACCAGGAGATCAGGGTTCGATTCCCGGTCAGGGCGCACGCCTGGGTTTCGAGCTCCATCCCTAGTTGGGGTCATGCAGGAGGCAGCCGATCCATGACTCTTATTATGGATGTTTCCATCTCTCTCTCTCCCCCTCTCCTTTCCCCTCTGTCTAAAATCAATAAAAACATATTTAAATTTTTTTTTTTAAACTAACCTTGTTTTATATGGGTTTCTCTTTATTGGATGTTGACTGGTGAGTCATCAACGTTGGGGTCACAAGTCCTGTACCTTGTGCCCGAATGGGACTCGTCCAGCACATGCGTTTTCTCCGTAAGGTGCAACGCAGCCTCTTTGTGCTACGTAATCCCCAGGCATCGCTTCGGCGCTACGCCCGGGAGACATTTCAGTGAGAACAGCATCAGAAAGCACAATAAATGGGAGGGGAAAAAAAATCATGACATTCCACAGACTGAGAGAAGAACAGTTGTTTTCAACTCCAGAAAGAGAATCCTCTCAGGGAGGGAGGAATTAAGGAAGGATGTGATGTTTGCTCTCAAATATTTGAAAGTCTGCCATGTGCGGGAGGCGTTCCATCTACCAAGACACAGGATGAGGGATCGTAGACCTCGGAGAGCAATTTCGGGTCCACACCCCGGAGGGATGTCTCAAGGCCAGAGCCGTCCACCGGCGGAAGGGCTCGCGGCTCCGCGAGGGGGTGAGCTTTCCGTCGCCGGGCGCATCCAAAACACAGCCTGGATTTCCGCTCGGAGAAAACTGAAGACAGGTTCCAGGCACAGGTCAGGGGCGGACGTCAGCCCCCAGGGGGATCTTCAAAGCCGCGGAGATGCGCCTTCTTTGGGGCCCACGCCAGGCTTCTCTCGGCACCTCCGGCCATGCGAAACGCATCATTTGTAAATCGAAAAGGCTTCTTTGCGTCCTTCTGGGCCCCCGGAGTGTCTCCGGCGGAAAGGATGTCCTCACGGCCTCATCTTCCCGGGCAAGACACTTGGCAGGGACCTGGGAAAAAAACACAAAACACGAAGCATTGCGCAAGGCCGTCTTCCTCCCGGGGGCCCATAATTTGTCCCCGAAGGATGTAGTAGAATCATTTTTCAACAATGCAAGAAACACTAATCCTTACAGTCTAAAAAAAAAAAGGCCTGAAAGGTTGGATTTTCTTTTCTTATGATAAATTCAGACGTTGAGTTCAACATACTCAAGCCATTTTCTAACCAAAATAAAAAATAAAAAAAGAGCCTGTATTTATTCTGGGGAAATCCCAAGGGCCCTAAATTCCGAATGCAAAGCCGGGCGAGTCTGGAACTTGGCAGGATGCTCTGGAATGCGGACGGGCCGAGCGAGGGAGTTTCTCAGATCGTTTCCCCTCAGCGTGCGGCTCAGGGCGATTTAAACCGAGGAAGGACGGCCTCCGTCATCTCGCTGAGAATTAAGGAAAGAAAATAGCGATTTCCAGGTGGGGGAGGTACCCCGTGGAGTGTTTTATTTGTTTGTTTTTATTTTTTTTCCTAGAGTCGGTCAATCAAGGCGGGTTTGGGAAGGATTTTCCTTTTTTTATTTATTGAGTTGAGACCGAGAGAGAGAGACCGACTGGTAGTTCCACTCACTGGTGCGTCCACGCGTGGCCTCACCGAGGCGTCCGTCGGTTCCTTCGTGGACGTGGCCTGATACGGGACAGAAACCACGGCCCTGGGGCGTCCGGACGATGCTCTAACCAGCTGAGCTACCAGGACAAGGCGAGAAGGAAAGATTTTTAAAAGGCTCTCTCGCCGCCTCGAGCCGGGCCTGAGGGACATTTCTTCCCGCCTGGGCCCCCGTGTCCCCTCGGGTGGCTGGTGTCATCGCGCCCAGTTATTCTCGCACTCGCCTCCTGGCCGTCAGACCAGGGCTCTTTGAGGACGTGGCCCCAGCTGTCCAAGGCGAGGGAGTTCACAAGGGACGTGCTGGGGATGTTGCAGGCACAGCCCTATTGTCTGGGTTCGGATTTATTTTTCTGGACACCGATTTTATTTCCTGGAGCCGGATTTTATTGCCTGGGTTCCGATTTTTTTAAATTTTCTGGATTCTGACTTTATTGCTGGGTTTTATTTCCAGGAGCCTGATTTTATTGCCCGGGTCGTGATTTATTTATTTATTTTAATTCTCTGGATTCTGACTTTATTTCTGGATTCTGATTTATTTATTTTTATTTTTATTTTTATTTTCTGGAGTCTGATTTTATTGCCTGGGTTCTGATTTTCTTTTTTTTTTAATTTTCTGGATTCAAACTTTATTCCTGGATTCTGGTTTATTAATTTTTTTTTACTTTTATTTTCTGGAGTCTGATTTTATTGCTTGCGTTCTGATTTTTTTTTTTTTTTAATTTTCTGGATTCTGACTTTATTTCTGAATTCTGATTTTTTAATTTTTATTTTATCTTCTGGAGTCTGATTTGATTGCCTGGGTTCTGATTTTAATTTTTTTTTAATTTTCTGTATTCTGACTTTATTTCTCGATTCTGATTTATTTTATTTTATTTTCTGGAGTCTGATTTTATTGCCTGAGTTCTGACTTTTTTTTTTTTTTTTTAAATTTTCTGTATTCTGACTTTATTTCTCGATTCTGATTTTTTAATTTTTATTTCATTTTCTGGAGTCTGATTTTACTGCCTGGGTTCTGATATTTTTAAAATTTTATTTATTTCATATTTTGTATTTTATTTTATTATTTTATTTTCTGGATTCTGACTTTGTTTCCTGGATCCTGGTTTATTTTCCGGGTTCTGATTTGTATTTTCTGGAGCCTGATTTATTTTTCTCGATCCCGATTTTTATTTTCCCGGATTCCAGTTTTATTTTCTGGAATTTTACTTGTGTTTTCTGGATTCCGACTGTATCTTCTTTGACATCCGGGGCCTCGACGGCCCTGGCGGGGACTCGGGCGACGTGGACCCCGCAGCTCAGGCTTTGCCTGGGGACACATCTCCGTCCGTGGTTTGAGACCAGCACCATCCTGCCGCAGTCCTGCTGAGGATTTCGTCCCGAGGTGCAGCCGTGAATGAGCCTTGGTGCCGTTTATTTCCAAAGGCCTCGGCCAGTTAGACTTGGGGACCTTGTCCTTTCCAAGTGAAACAGACATGGGGCGCTTCACGTGCCTGGGCGGTGGTGGAACTTGCCTCGGGCGTCCTGTTGGGAGCCTGCGAACGGCACGGGGTGGCCATTTCCCACGATCAAGCCCCGCACACCAGACGGCTTAAGACCGACCTTGTCTGTCTCACGGTCCTGGGGCCAGAAGGGCGACACTGAGGTGTCGGCGGCGGGGTTGGGTCCCCCTGGGGTTTCCGAGGGGGCCTCTGTCCCACGTCTCCCTCCTGGCTGGTCCCTGGCCGGTGGCCACGTCACCCCCATCTCTGCCTCGGGGAGAGTCTGTGTCCAAATTTCCCTGTTTTTAGAAAGACAGCCTTTTTTTGTATGTTCATCTTCACTTTGAGATATTTTCCCCATAGATTTTTAGCACAAGTAGGAAGGAGGGAGGGAGAGAGAGAAACATTGATGTAAGACAGACACGTCTATTGTACGTGTCCTGCGACGGGATCAAACCAGGCCCGTGTCCTCCCTGGCACCGGAACCAGCAACCTTCCCGTCTGCAGGGTGACGCTCAACCGACTGAGCCACTCTGGCCGGGCGACAGAGGCTCTTTTTTTTTTTTTTCATTTTCTTTAAAAATTTTAAAAAATCTCAGGTTCATTGAGGTGTCACCGACAGACGGCCTTCTTTTTAAAATTCCTTCTCTTAAACAATTTTTTTAAATGTCATCTCTTTCGAGGCGGGCTTGACGTGTAAGCTGCTCGCAGGGCGCAGTGAGGCGAGCTGACCGTCGCACGCGTTGTAAAAATTATTAATTGAATGATTTTTTTTTTGTTTTGCTGAGAGCACATGCATTCCACACGTCGCAAACCTCAATGACACAGCTCCGGGGTGGCCACGGCCCTCGGCGTGTCGTAGCTCAGATCCCGGGACGTCACTCATCTCAAAAGCAAAGTCTGCACCCTCAAAGAGCGTCTCCCCTGCGTTTCCTCCACCCCGCGGCTTCTTGCCGACCGTCTCCGTTGCCATATTTTCTAATGAACGCACAGCAGTTATCACCGGGTCACGATGCACCTGCCTGCTAAGGTGCCTGAGTCCGCTGCTCTGTGTATTATACAGGTTCCTCGGTGCGTTTGGATCTCGTTCAGCTGCATTTAAAGTCCACACGGTACTGGGTCCGTTGGTCAAGCATCGTCCCGAGCACCGCGAGGTCACGGGTTCGATTCCCGGGCAGGGCACAGGCCCAGGTTTCAGGCTCGATCCCCAATAAAGGGCATGCAGGAGGCAGCCCATCGATGATGTTTCTCTCTCACATGGATGTTTCTCTCTCCTTTCCTCTCTCTCTAAAAAAAAATCAATGAAAACATGTTTCTGAAAACTATCCTTATAAAGTCTATTAGTATAGATTTATGTGTCCATTCTACGTACACACACGTTTATGACAATGTAGATACATATTTGTCTACACAATGTATCTATCCAGGTATCTTTATATAGATACATATATACACACGAATGCAACTATGTTTATCTACTTTATACGTTTGTACATGTGTCTGTATCTTTTTTATTTACATTTTAAATCTATACAGAGTATCTGTTTATGTAGATTTTTATATATATGGAGACATATTTAATTGTATGTGTATGTATATTTGTATATATAAATATGTATATTTATATGTATATTTGTATATATAAATATACAAATATTTGTATATTTGTATATATTTGTATGTATCCATCCAAAAGAATGGATACGCACTTTAACAGCTGATGGCTCAGTTTTGGAAATGAAACGTATTTTAATACATTTATATTATATGTATAATATAAACACTCCCCTTATAATGTGTATGCAATTTCGGATGGACACCCTGTATACACTATATCTTTATAAGATTCATATATATTCCTGTATCTATTAATGTCTACTTTATATACATACTTTATAAATATATATGTGTGTCTCTGTTTATTCCTATTTTATGTAGATTTTAGGCCTATTCATATAGACATATTTATATAAATTACCTATCACATATATATCATATATAATGATATATAGGGTGTCCCCAAAAAGCATACACACGCTCTGAATAATTATAAAGGCCGTGTTGATTAAAATATGCTTCATTTTCAGCCCTAGCCAGTTTGGCTCGGCGATTAGGGCGTCAGCCCAGTTGAGGGTTCGATTCCAGTCAAGGGCACATATTGGGGTTGCAGGTGGGATCCCCAGCCCCGGTCGGAGGGCCTGCGGGAGGCAATCGCTGCGTCTCTCTCACATCGACGTTTCTCTCTCTCCCTCCCTCCCCTGCACTGTCTCTAAAAATCAACAGAAAAAAATACCCTTGGGTGCGGATTCGAAAAACAACCCCACGTTTCTGTTTCAAAACTGAGCCATCGGCTCATAAAATGGGTATACATTTTGGGGGGGCCACGCTGTATAGAATATATCTATCTTTTGTGAGCCGATACGTATGCACACACACATCTATAGACACGTACACGCATGTGTGTTTTTATACACACGTGTCTGGAAATAGACGTTAAAGTTAAGGGATGGGATGCGGCGCCCCTTTCAGAAGAAACCGGAGACGCATTTTTTTGTTTGTTTCTTTGCGGATGATGCACGTTTAAATAACAGTGCTCCCCGAAACAGATATTTTCGAAGCCTTAAGGCTTCTCTGGCTCGCGCTCAGTGTTGATTCTGAGGGTACTTGACGTATTTTCCCTACAAGGCCCCCCGTCCTCGGTGTCTCGCTGGGGTTTAATCGCCGCTGCCGACGAGAGGCCGCCCCTCGGTGGCTCGATTATTGGCCCGTGATCCCGCAGCTTTGCTAATTTTAAGGAACCGGGGGCTTCATTTATAACAACCTGCGCCTGCAGGAAAAAGCAAACGATCTGTCATCCAGGGCTCCGCACGGCGCGCCTGCATTTTTAAAATACAGGCCTACCCGAGATCTCCAAAAAGCCTCTGAAAAATGCCTCCGTGTGTATAAACCCTTAATTTCCCCCACGGCCGGACGGCTCCAAAATAGATGAACGGATTTCTGAGACGTTCCCCAGAAAGTCCCTCTTGGGCTAAAACTAATATTTGCTGCAGAAAAATAATGGGGAGGCATAAAATTCTGGAGAAAAAAAAAAAAGGCGGGGTTTCGCGTAAAAATGTATAATTTCAGCCTGAATATTGGCCCCGTTACGCTGACATCAAGTCCCGCTTCGGGTGGTTGCCGTTAGCTATCGAGCCTGGTGGTGCCGGAAAATCCCTTTAGCGAGTCCTGTCACCGCCCCAAATCTGGGTCCTGTTTTGGAAACAAAATTAAAAAAAATAAAATAAACTTTTATTAGAGAAAAGCAAACCAGCCTCTCCAGCATCCAGCGTCGCCGCTTTGGGCTTGTTTTATCGAGAAAGACGACTATTCGGAGAAAGGCCCGTATCCCATGATCTCGGTCGTAGGCGGAATCTAATGAACATAATAACCTGATAAATAAAAAAGATCCGGAGACGTGGAAACGGGGAGAAGGGCCGGGAAGAGATTAACCGGAGAATTTAAATGCCCATGTGCATAACCCGGGGACACAGGCCAGAGCGTGGGGAAGGCCTGGGGAGGGCAAGGGGGTGCAGGGGGGCAAGGGGGGAACCTCTGCAATACCTTCAACAATAAAGATAAATTAAAAAAAAAAATAAAAGGGAATTCTGGAATGATTTAAAAAAAAATAAAGGAAAATTGACTAGGCCCACCTCTCTTGATATTCAGGGTTGGGCATCAGGTGACGCTTTATTTTAGCTCCCAGAGAGTCGGAATCGGCAGTGTCTGGTCACCGGAGACCAAGAGCGAGAACGTTGGACGCCGGCTGGGAAAGGCCGCAGGAAATACACTCGTCTATTACACGTATTTCAGAAATTGAAACAAGGCCGAGCTGCGGGCCGAGAGAAACCGCGGGCAGGCGGTGTGGCAGATACATTTGTTTTTTCCCTCCTGGAATTTCCTTCTTAGGCGGAATTAGAGACAAATCGACAGAAAGCAGGAGACATTAAATAATCGTCGTCAACGCAGGGTCCGCCGGGAGCCCCCCGAGCTCGGCTTCGATGTTCGTTTCGGCGGCGTTGATGATATGACCAGAATCCCTGTAATTTTTTTTTTTTTTTTTTTTAAAAACATCGTGCTCGGTGACGGGCCTCCGGTTCCGATGAGGTCACAGGGAATGAAGGAAACAGATGCCCTCGCGGACCGTCGGAGGGTTAGGGTTTCGAGGGCGCGCAGACGTTCAGCTCGGGGGGACGGACCGTGTGCCTGTCTCCCCGCAGGCCTCCCTCGGCTGTTAATCTTTTTTCCATGTCTGCTGCGCTGAAAAAAAAAAAAAATCTCTCTTCTTGGCCCCGCGTTTGCTTGCCCTCTGCCAAGTCTTTCTACGTTTCCGACAGGCCAGGTGACAAACGCCGACTCGGCCCTGCGGCCGGCCGAACGCACCGTCTCCGTGAGTTTCTCCTGTCTTCCCTCCGGCCGGGGTCTACCGTTGCGGTGAGATATTTTTATGATGATTAAACATGACTCTTTAAATACTTAAACCGCCCCCGAGAGCCTGTATGTTCGTTTCGGGGAAGGGTGGCCTGCGTTTTCCATCAATTCTCTCTCTGTTGTTTTTTTTGTGCGTGTGTTTTTTCTTAGTTTCCCCCTCGCTCTTTCCACCCCCGGCGTCAGCCACATCTCTCCGTCGGTTTAAGGATCCCAATCGCACGCCCTCTGCCGCTCGAACGGCTGTCTTCAGTGTTTATATCCAAGTATCTGGATGTAAAATCGCCCGGGGGGGGGGGGCTGTGGCTCCCTGTGACATCAATCCCCGAATTCCCAAAATTTTCTCTCGCTCAGGTAACAAGAAACCCGCGGGGAGGCCGCCCACGGCTACCCCAAGGGCTCGGAGGCGTCAGACAGCGTCTCGGGAATTCCTTCGGCTTTCAACTCATGCCTGGTCGCAAAGCGGCTGCTGTAGCTCCTGCCATTACGTCTACGTTCCAGGCGGACATAATAAGGAAAATCTCAAAGGTTTAAAAAGGCCCCCAAAGGGGAGGTGGGGGGGGAAGCAAGGAACATGATTCCACCTTTGCAAGACTTGTCTGAAAAATCTCACCCCGAAACGTCTGATCTTTCCCACGACCCCGAACCCCCTTACTTGGCCGCTCCTGTGAGTAAAGGAGACTGGAAAATCAGAGAGAGAGAGAGAAAAAAAATTCGTATGTGGCTGGGCCTCCTGGAACGCCTGCACAACGGTAGCTCCCCTTTCCGAAGTCCGTATAATATTTGCGCACATTTCCTGTGCATGGTCCCGGCGTCGGCTACGTAGGTTGGCAGGTGAGCCCAGGCATCTGGTGCTTACGGGGTGGCCAGGGGCTGGACATATCAACCAACGTTACCCCCGTTAATTCAATAAAAAGACAATATGACAGGACCGTAAGTCGTGAGGCGGAGACGGGAAGCCCCACGGCGGCGGGAGGCGGTGCCGATATTTCCCGATGGGCTGCCCTACGGAGGGTTGTCGGGTGTCCCCCGAATGTCAGCGTCTCCACCGGCTGCAAGATGATCTCTGAGCTCAGTCCAGGGGCTGAGTCCGGCGGCCGGCGTCATTCGCAGCCCCTTGGACTTAATTTGTGTGTGAGCCTCCTGGCAGCCGAGGAGAAAAGGGCCGGGGAGAAGGCGCTCTGGGAGCAGCTCACTTTTTGTTTCATATTCCATCCCGTGTTGGTGCCTGGGGACCCCGGCCGACCCCACGGCACGTTCAGGGTGAGGTCTGTCTGCATTCGGTTCTGTTTTCTGGGAACCTGTGAGCTCATACGGGTGGGAAACCGGCAAAGTTCTCCCGAATGGAAACGCGTCATCCTCGTGGTCCTTCTATTCCCTTTTATTAGAAATACTTGGTTCTCAGCTCTCGGCTACGGGCGGTAAGGTCATAAAAATAACGGCATTTAAGCGGCACCTGTGTAACTATTTCACTCAAACGGCATCCTAAACTTAAATTTAAAAAAATGATAATATTTCTAGCAACACATTGGAGAGTTCAGGTCTCTCTCTTTTTTAAAAAAAAATAAATATGTTTTTATTGATTTTTAGGGGGAGAGAGAGAAACATCCATGCGGGAGCCCACGACCCTGGCACGTGCCCTGGTTGGAAATCGAACCTGCAACCCTTTGTTGCATCAAGCGAGGCTCAACCAACTGAGATGCACTTATTACATTTTATTATTATATTTATTATTATTTTTATATTTATATTTTAAATATATTTTATATTTATTTTTATATTTAATATTATTTATTTTATTATTTTTAATTTTAATTTATTTTTATTTTTTAAAATTTTATTTAAAATATTGCAATGTCAGGTCTCTTTTTAAAGCCTGTTTCCCATGCCCGGGGTTGCAGGCTCCATGCCCAGCAGGGGGCGAGCAGGAGGCAGCCGACCCATCACTCTCATCATTGATATTTCTCTCTCTCTCTCTCTCTCTCTCCGTCTCCCTTCCTCCCTCTGAAACCAATAAAAACATTTTTAAAAAGTCCAGCTATGAATTCTGGGTCCTCCCCAGAAAGACTCGGCCACGGAGAGGTGCTCCCCGAACCCGCACCCTCCTGTCCCTTGCAGACGACTCTGGGGCCCCTTGCCAGCCCCGCAAGGCATGTCTCTAATTTTCCGTAATTCTGCCGTACGTCTCAATAAGGTGAAATTGGATTAAGGGGGGGGGGGGAGAAGAAAAAAAAAGAAAAAGAAAAAAAGAAATCAATGTTTTTAATGCAGAATGTACTCGCAATATTTTCAAGTGAGCTGCGTGCGTTAGGTTCCCGGAGATGAAAGATGATTTTAAAAATTGCTAAAGGTAATGATTTTTTAGAGCTTAATTTAGATTATATTGCAAATTACGAGAGTTGGGGGCTAGAGGGGTGGGGTGTGGGGTGCACTGGGGGGGTGGGGGGGGAAACACACCACCTCGGAAATATCGCCGCCTTATTAAACATCGCCACGGTTTTGCAATTTAAATAGCGTCCCGGGTCTCGGCATGTCGTGTGTTCCCGTCTCGACAATGACCATTAATAACACGGTAATGTGTTTATTTCCGCCCGGTTGCTTTAATATAGCGGCGGGGAGCTTCCAGCGACGCTCGCGTGATGATTATTTGCATTAGAGCGAGCAGATTTTAGGACAGGCCTGGTATTTGGCTCCATATAGAAAAAAATAAAAATAAAAATCTCGGCGCTGGGTTCGAAGCTGCTCAGCCTTTCTGGCTTCTGTCCCCGTCCCGGCCCCCGCGTGTCCACCTTGTGATCAACTTCTGACACTTGCTTGTCTCTCCGGCAAGTTTAGGTCTCAGATGAAGCCAGTCAACCCCCCTGAGGGGTCCTGTCCGATTTCACGTGCAAGGAAAAGTCTGGGCGCTTAGGACGCCCGCAGCCAAGGACGGTCCCCTTGTCTGGGTGTTTCCTCCAGATGCTTCTCTCATCAGCGATGCTTCTATCTCTCCACCCCTCTGCCTTCCTTTCTCTTGAAAATCAATAAAAACATATATATGTATATTTATTTTTATTTATTTTTAATTTTTATTTTTTAAAGAATCAGTTCATTCAGTGTCTGTGCGCCCCCGAGGCGTCGACGGTTGCCGGGTTTTGCACCGTAAACTTTATCTTTTCTGTGTCCCTGTAAAAAAAAAAATCTACGGACACTTTTAGGATAAATTTTCTCTGTTCAAAGCTTAGCCTGGCTTCGCCCATTGTTTCAAACCCGTTAACCCCGAAAAGGGGTGACGGTGAACTGGGTCGTCAGCTGCTGAAGCGCGTAGATGTTTTTTCTGGGACGCCCTCTGTATGTCCGAATTTCGCAGTGAGGCTCAAATGCGTTCATTTCGTAGCAAAAACATACCCCGGGCTTCCCGGGGCGTGGATTTTACAGCCGAGTCTCAGGATGGGGCTCCAACGGATTCATCGCACAGCCGAGCACCCTGGCTTCCTGCAGCCCAGAAAAACATCACTCGTCTTTATGGCAACAAGTGGGGTTTGTGGATGTTTCCGGGACCCTGTGCGGCTGACCGAACCCCAGGCAGGAGAGGCCCCGCGAAGGGAGGGACGGAGCCGGTCGGAACGGTCTAGACCTTATTTCCATCCCGTTTCTCCCTCTTTATTTCACAGGAAACGCTTCTGGACTTGGCTTTCCCTTGATGATAAAAGGCTGGCGGGCATCTGTGTCTGGGCGTCTGTCTGTCCTTCGGACTGTGAACCTCCACAGTCAACGCCACGATTCTGTGCATGTTTGTCTGGGTTTGCCCAAATACCCAAAGATGGGGGGGAAAAAAAAACCACCAAAAAAAACACCACACACACCATGAACCCTGTTTTATTTTTTTATTTTATTTTATTTTATTTTATTTTATTTTATTTTATTTTATTTTATTTTATTTTATTTTATTATTTTATTTTATTTTATTTTATTTTTTATTATTTTATTTTATTTTAATTTTATTATTTTATTTTATTTTTTATTTTATTTTATATTATTCTATTCTATTATTTTATTATTTTATTTTATTTTATATTTATTATTCTATTCTATTCTATTATTTTATTATTTTATTTTATATTTATTCTATTCTATTATTTTATTATTTTATTTTATTTTATATTTATTATTCTATTCTATTATTTTATTATTTTATTTTATTTTATATTTATTATTCTATTCTATTATTTTATTATTTTATTTTATTTTATATTTATTATTCTATTCTATTCTATTATTTTATTATTTTATTTTTTGGATATCCCGTTTTAAAATAATTTTTTAAACGTGTGTTTCTTATTGATTTCAGAGAGAGGAAGGGAGAGAGAGAGAGAAACGTCAATGCTGAGAGTCACGGATCGGCTGCCTCCTGCTGGGAATCGAACCCGCAACCCAGGCATGTGCCCTGACCGGGAATCGAACCCCAATCGCCTGGATCCTAGGTCGACGCTCAGCCGCTGAGCCACTCCGGGTGGGCTCCTCTTTTTTAAAAAAAAAATTAAATGTATTAGAATGTCATTGGTTCATAAAATTCTGTCTTAAAAAAGCTAGTGGTCTCGCTCCGTGGTTAGAGGGTCGGCCTGCGCCCCGAAGGATCGAGGGTCCGATTCCCGGCCAAGGGCACGCACCTGGGTTGCAGGTTCCATCCCCGGCCCTGGTTGGGGCTCGTGCAGGAGGCAACGAAGCGATGTGTCTCTCTCGCATCCATGTTTCTATTTCTCTCTTTCTCCCTCCTGTCCTGCCATGTCTCTAAAAATAAATGAAAAAATATATATATATATATCCTCCGGGGAGGGTTAACAGCAACAACAAAAAATCGGTGCCAAGCGGGTTCTCTCTGAAGCTGCCGGTTTCGCTCGCACAGGGACGCGAGGAGACCTGGCCCCCTTCTCGGCCAGTCCCGTCCCCAGAACTCAGAGGCCTTTCACGGGGACCAGCTACGAGGGGTTGGCATCGGTGCCACGAACGGCAGAAATGTAGGCTGCTCCCTGCCCAAGGGTGTCCTTTCTCCATGGCCTGGGCAGGGTTCCTACTTGCAAAATATAAAATAATAAAATAAAATAAAATAAAATAAAATAAAATAAAATAAAATAAAATAAAATAAAATAAAATAATAAAATAATAAATAAAATAAAATAATAAAATAAAAAATAAAATAAAATATTTAAATTAAATAAAAATAAAATAAAATAAAATAAAAATACTAATACCTTTTCTCTCATGCAGCCAGTGAAGGTCGGTGGCGGTCACGGTTTTATAATAAGACTGCGTCGTAATTATACTACAAGGGGGGACAGTTTTCATAAGAGGTGAGATGTCCGTTCCACTCGGAGATGCAAAGAGGCACAAGGAGGGGTGGGGTCCCCTCTGGGCTGCACCAAGCAGATGAGTCTATACGCAGAATTGTCCCCATAGCCCAGTAGCCGGGCGTCTCCCACACACCTTCAGAGGAGGCCGGGTGCCCCCACGCACCTCGTTTTTCCCTGCACTGCCCCCCCTTCATCTGGTTCAGTGCAGACGACGTCCCCTGGGCTCCATTCACTGCTCCGCATTTGCATCTCGGCCATTCCTCGCGCCGAATTCACCTAACACGATTCAATCTCAGACTCTGGGCAGCGGCCCCATTAATATTTTAATTTAATCAAGGTTCCTCGGACTTGCTCACGGTCCCACGTAACCTCGTTACCTGCCAGCCTGCATCAGCTTGTCATATTAGGAGGGATTGCCCCCTGCTCCTAATCTCCTCTAAACAGCTGCGTGGGGTCCGGGGGTCTATAAATCATTCCTGGATCGCCCTGACTCGGAAAGGCGGCCTGAGTAAACAGTCCCCGCTGGTGGGACTCGAGGCGGCCGTGAACTTTCCTTTTATCAACTTTTCATTGATTCCTGAGCTCCCAGAGGTCAGGCGAAAGTTGTGTTTTACATAGAAAAACATTATTACTGTAAGTGCCGGGAGTGAGCAGCCCTAATTAGGAAATGTTCGCGGAGAGCCGGCGGGGAGACGTGTGTGTGCGCAGAGCCCTTCTGGAGTTTGAAAGGATTCGCTCATTTCCAGGTTAATTTTTTTCTCCCTCTGCTGTTTAAATAGAGATTAGGTGGGTATTAAGGAACGTGGAGTCCCCCGAAGAGGCCACGTCAGGTTTCCGAAAGGGGCTGTGGGTGAGGTGAGGAGACACAAGGTGAGACGAGGTGACAGGGATGAAGGCACCAGGGGTCACAGGGCGGGACTGTGTGACCTGGGGCGATGCTTTAAGGCATCTGGGGGAACCCTGGGGGCCCACAATAGGACATATGCACAAACACACAAATGCGCACACCCACCAGGTCATGCACACGCAAACACAAACACACACAGACCAGCTCAAGCACACAAACACACACGAGGTCATACACACAAACACATACCAGCTCATGCACACAAACACATACCAGCTCAAACACACAAACACGCACCAGCTCATATACACAAACACACACCAGCTCATACAAACACACACCAGCTCATACACACAAACACACACCAGCGCATGCACATGTGCACACATGCACACAGACACAAACCAGCTCATGCACACACACACCAGCATACACACCAGCTAATGCACACACACACCAGCACACGCATGCACATACATGTCAGCACACACACCAGCACACAGGCCAGCTCATGCACACACACACACACCACTCCACACACATGCACATGTGCACACACACCAGCACACACACACACATGCACACGCACACTCATTACCGACAGCTCAGAAGATGCAGCCAGAGCCCACACAGCCTTCACGTGTGTCTGCATTTACAGCTCACAGGATCCACAAACAACATCAGGAAACTTACAGCCACAAGTGCCCCAGGTCCAAGGCAACAGTCAGACCCATCTGATTCCAACTCAGACCCAGCGGGGTTTGCGCACAGGCTCGGATTCCTGCAGCCCCTGCAACAGGACCGGGATCTTCCCGGAGGAAAAACATCCCCACGGAGAGGGAACAGGCCAAGAAACACTTGCCAATACCGAAGAAACGCAAAGTTCTCGTGTTGTGATTAATTTTTCCTGCACCCGGCGTGTTCGGAGCTGCCAAAGGAGTGACCGGAGCGGGGAGCTGGGGGCTCCCCAGGGAGCACCTGTTTATATAAACACTGAATTCTAACGTCCACCCCGGAGCTGGCTCCTGGAGGGGCCTTTCTCTCATCTTATTCTGGAGCTTTGCTCTCCGTGGGCTCCGCACCCTCCTGAAAATGAACAAAAAACCGTGTTACTGGCCTAAAACGCCTAATGCAGGATCAGAGGTGTGTTAAAGGGATTTTTTTTGCCGTGAACACAAACCACACTTTTTTTTTTTTTTTAATCCCCACCTGAGGATATTATTTCCATTGATTTTAGAGAAAGGGGAAAGAAGAGAGAGAGAGAGACATGGATGTGAGAGAGACACATCCATTGGTTGCCTCCCACACGTGCCCGGACCAGGGCTGGGGATTGAACCTGCAACCCAGGTACATGCTCCTGACCGGGAATCGAACCCGAGACCCTTCAGTCTGCAGGCCGATCGATGCTCTAACCACTGAGCAAAACCAGCCAGGGGCCGGACACATTTCTTAACAGAGAGAAACTAAGTCTTCCAAGCGTGTGTTTCCCGTTGGGCAGGAGAAGGCGCCAGCCGATGCTGAACCTGGACAGAGTGAAATCACATCTCAGGACCTGTCACTTAAAAACGGTCCATTTTTTTAAAAAAGGAACTTATATGCATAACCTGTGGACACAGACAATAGTGCAGGGAAGGCCTGGGGAGGGGGCAGGAGTAGGGAGGAGGGGTCAGTAGGGAGAAAAGAGGGGGCATCTGTAAAACTTTCAACAATAAATATAAATTTAAAAATATACATTCTGTAAAATACGGCAGGAAGGGGGCACCGGCTGGCTTAAGCGAAGACACCTTCCGATTTTGGAAACACAAGGAGTTTCTGCGTTTTCAGATCGAAGGTTTCTTTGGCGATCGTTGGCTGTTACTTGCGAATATCATGCTATAACGTGGTTGGGGCCGGGGAGATGTCGGGGTGCGAATAGGCAAGGATGATGTGTGAATTCAGACTTGGCACCTCGGTCTTAACTAAGGGTAGATGTGGTGCGACCGTGGGTGGGTCGGTAAATGGAGGAGACGGGATTTTTAACCAAATCCGAGTGTGTTCTCTGGTTCCTGTCAGATTTTGCAAAGCTTAATGGAATCCCTAAGTGTATACATTGTAACCGTGGTGGGTAAGCGCGGGGGAGAAACAATGTTGAAGCTGGGCTGAGGGAGAGAAACAATGTTGAAGCTGGGCTGAGGGAGAGAAACAATGTTGAAGCTGGGCTGCGGGAGAGAAACAATGTTGCAATCTGTGAGAAAGAGAAAATACTCAATTTACAGACATTTAGAGGGTCATCGGTGAGCTTAGAGGGTCTTAAAACAACTCCGAAATGTCGAATCATTTGTTCAGCTCGCTGACTCCAAACCAAGACAGAGCCGTGGGCAACGGTCACTTAATTTTGGGGAAGAATAATACAACGATGTATCTTTCGCCAAAGAATCTTTTAAAAAAAAAAAAAAAAAAAAATCCAGTTTTTAAATATAAGCGTGGGAGGTACGCGTTCCGGGCATTCCTCTGATATTTTAAAATAATTTATTTCCAAATTCCTTGTGGCCTTGTATGAGAAGTGTTTCATTTTTTCTCTCCTTATGTTTAAAGATATGTGTTGGGATTGTGCACGTAAAGTCACGTCCCCCTCTTAAACATTATATTCCAAAGTTTTTCTTTAATTAAAAAAAAAAGGCGTTATGAATTTTATGAATTTGAAAGGGATTTCTTTCCTGGCCTTGTTTGAGGGATTATAACTCTAAGACGCTGTAAATTTTGCATTCCTCCCTTCTGAATTATTCTTGCGGCTTTTAGCAAGTTACATCGGACAGTAATTGCCGTCCCTTTGAATGAAAACTTGTGTTAGAAAATCTAAGTGTGTTGCATATTAATCTGCCTCCTAACCAGGAAAAAAAAATAAACATTATGGATTATTAATTTAGAAGCGGGGATGGAGATGGCTCTTGGAGCCCAGATCGGAAAAGAAATTGGATAATTGAGACAAACATACTGACTTTTATTTCATTTTTACTGCCGGGGTCCTAACGGCATGAGTTTCTCGGATAAAACCTGAAGCCACAATCACGGGTTATTCGTAAAATAATTATTCCGTGTACGTCTCAGGCCACATTTATATCTGAAATATAATTTCGATGCAGGCGGTGAACACGTGGTAATTTCTCCCAGCGTCGAGAATGCAAAACCGAAACTTTTAACGATGAAACGGCTGATTTCTATACGGATAAATGGGGGGTAATTTAATCAGGGCTCACGGGTGGGCATGGGGCAGGGAGGGGATGTGGGTTTGGGGCCGGTCCCCAAGCCTGCGGTGGGCGTCAGAAAACGCAGACCTGGGCGCTCCCTGAAATGTTACCTGGTTTT